>NC_142803.1:56811124-57020541 GCF_049724085.1 Artemia sp. Qi Xiang Cuo
TTACACGGGTTGCATAATCTACACTTTTCATCATACTCATCAATCATTGTGCAATTCTCACATGATGATGACCGGCTGCCCAGTGAGTATATATATAACGGACAAGTATGAAACATTTTTTCATGTGTTAACACTCTAACTATTCCAATAAAACTCCCCTGGAAACACAAAAAAATATCGGAGATAGAGAGAGAGGAGTAAATCATCCTTGAGCACCATCTTTCTCATCAGAAAAGACCTAAATTTCAAAACTAATGTTTAAAAGCATATCCACAATATCATTTTGCCGTATTGTTATCAATATATAAATAAAACGGGTAATCAAATCAGGATAACGTTGTCTAAGCCTCATACAGTTTTCCAACGCTGAAGATTTACTCTCCCGTATATCGACCAGCGTTCACCGGGAAAATGACTCATTTTGATTTTGAAGATTTAGAAATTCGTTGTGTAGAACCATACGATTTCCCATTAGAAGTAGATTTATCAAGATTTATTCTTTCTCAATTCTATGAATTTTTTTAGAGTCTTAAATCTCTCAAAACTATTTTCAGACTAACCAGAATTTTTTTTTGCGCTCTATAGAACATAAGCTAGTCTACTATAGAAAGAAAAAATACCATTGATTTAAAAATATTTTTATTGAACATAATTACAATAATAATATTCACTGATGCATTTTGTTCTCATCAATATATTTCGATAGGACATCTAATGCTGACCGAAGTTTATTTATATGTAGAATATTCACTTTTACAGCAAAACATAGTTGATACTCCTGCTTAAACTTGCTTAATGATATCACGTATCTAGCATACATACTATCCCATTCAAGGCATAGTCTACAACCAGCGGTTATTTCCAGAGCTACATTGGGTACTCGTATATCGTTGCTGCTGCTGCTGTCGGTTCCATCATTAATCTCCAATAATGTAAATGCACCATTCATTTTTTCTCCACTCATATCCACTCACATAAATTATTCTCTCCCTGGATGTAATTCTCTTACTAATAATAGCTACAATTAAAATTACTCCTTATATCTGAATCCAACTACTAATCAAGTTAGTGTGACCGCCGCTCTCTCTCTGTTTGACACCAAAAAAAAAAGAGTTACACCTTAGAAACCCGTCTGGTAATGCATGTACCGTTTGTAGTAATAGGTGACTGACCCTGGCAAGCCAATGTACCGGTTAAACTACACGCATATTCTTGTAGGCGTGAATGTAGGGGTGAATGTAGGGTCTATATTCCCTCTGGCCTTACTACTACTATAGTTCAGTTAAACATCAGTTGAAGTTCAATTTCCATTTATTTCCGTAAATAACTATAACAAAAACAATATCCCAAAGGGCTCAAAGGCCCATTATTTGGGAAACGACATAGGATAAATGACTAATATTAAAACTTGGCATAAACAATACTAAATATTGTTTAATTTATAAATCTACAAGGAAAAGAAGTCAACTCACCTACATTCCATATGAAACAGCGACACCCATATCCCGAAAAAATAAATAAAAAATTAAAATTCTCTACATCATCGAGGATCCAACGCAAACAATAAAAAACAACCTCTCCTCCCCAAAATATTAAAACCATAAAACAACTAAAAATTATCTACTATTTTACTTTAATAAGAACACTTTTCATTGGTCTCTTAAAGGAGCCAAGTGTTTGTGACTGATGAATTTCAGGAGGAACCAAGTTCCAAGCACGTCCCACAGTCACGACCAGACCAAAGTCTGAACGAACTGAGGGAGTAGCCGGAATCATCAAATCCTCCCAGTTTCGAACTGTATACAAATTTATTTCCCCTACTAGCTTAAGTAGTCCAGAAAACCAACATGGGAGATTTCCGTGGAAGAATTGATATGCCAACGAAGATAGAGATATAACATAAATATCTTTAATCTTAAGGATATCAACAGGAGTGTGGGCAGTCGAATGGAGAACTCTTACAGCTTTCTCATGAAGAACATGAACAGGAGCAAGTACAGAAGGAAATGTAGACATCCACAAAGACGAACAGTAACATATATAAGGGAAAACGAGACAGAAATATAAAAGACGGAGTATAGGAAAAGGAAATAAACACTTTAATTTACGGATGATTCCAAGTCAACGGGAAATTTTCACTCTTATTACTTTAACGTGCCACTTAAACGATAAATTTTCATTCAAAAGAACTCTCAGGAATCACACATATGGATCTTTAAAAATAATTATGATCTTTAAAACATCAAAAATAATTATGTTGGTCTTAAGGTTAATACAGTTCTCTACTTTTCTTTGAAAAACTACTTTTCTGTAGAGTTTTCTTTTAAAATAATTTTTGCTCGTTTTTTATTGCCAAAATTTTGTCATTTATTAATATTATGAATACTTACACTAATACACTAATATAATATGGTGCTTAATGTATATACTACCGTTGTACATGAATTCTGCTTATGAATCAATGTTTGATATTCCTATCAAAACATTTGGATGAAATGGAGACAAGACTTTATCTAAAACATTAAGAAAGTCTACTATTGTTAAGCTAAAAATCAGTACGGAGGGTATTTCAGGTTTTGTGACACCCATACGGACTACTCCTTTCTTCCAATTGTCTAACGGTGCAAGAAGAAGATTTAACACCGCATCCCTCTTTTGGCGGGCAAGTGCCACAAGATTCCCACCCTGGCTAAATTCCAAGCGCATGCCCTATTTCTAGGTGAAATTCCCAGGTGTTTCAATAACCTGGAATGTGGTCAAGATAATAAGGAAATAATTAAGGGGAGCTCTTAACCTGTCGCACCTGCACAACACAGTCACCAGTCTTACTAAAGGGAACACACTTGGCAAGACTCCATAACACACCCCTTTGGACTCCTATGACGTCATACGACTTACCCCATTTCAAACGGACAGGTCTAATATTCTTGACGCAATTTTATATAACTTTCTACAGGAAACCATGGGGGTATTCCAACTTGTAACGTAATGATAGCTCACACCTTACGTAATTTTTGTGCAGCACTGTCACGTAATACTTTTTTTGCCCCCAAAAACCCCAAAGCGTTTTGTTTTTCATTAATTTAATGGCGACACGCACTTTATGTAAGGTCACATAATTGTTGTGCAAGACTGTCACGTGATACTTTTTTCAAGACGTTTTCTTCTTCGGCGTTTCATTTTTTCACTCGAAATACCTTTCATATTTTTTCTTTTCTTTTTCTATAGTTCTTGATCCCGCCGGGACTCAAAATGTCATTCCTCTCTAATGGCATTGTGCCTTAACTGGAATAACTAAACTGTTATTCACAGCATTTTGTATCTGGAACCATATTCTAAAATTAACCTATTACATGACAGCTAAGATTCCTCATTTTTTGAAACTCATTAGAATGAAGCATTACACTCCCAATTTGATACACTCCAGGAGACATTTGCTCTCAAGCTATTAATAACGACAAAACGAAAATTTACCGTTTCTTTACGTGGGATATTAAATTTCACACTATCTCGACAATACGCCCCCCTCTAGCTTGCAATAACGCAGGAATATGGTTGATATTAGATGCAAATTTAAGACATATTAAGAGCTTCTAAGGAAAATATTAATTTCTTTGAGTACCTGTTAGATTTTCACCTCTTCCATGGGAACAGTTCCTTAATGTCTCCACCCTAACTTTTAAGCTGTAGTTCACCACACAATGACATTACATGGCTCCGTCCCCCAACAAACCCTGACAACACATAATCTCCACCAAGACATTGTTCAGGCATTTCCTATTAAAAAATATGTCTTTAAATCCCCTGATTCAAGTTTTTTGCAACCCATGTCAATCATGATGCCTCACAAAATACTCCACACCGCCATGACATTTCACCCATGTGCCACCAGCTCCCCCCCATCCCATCCACTAGGTAACCTGATATTAGTGATACATTTAAACCATATTAAGAGATACCTTTGAAGGACTTTTAACGAAATGCAACGTTTCATTGAGTATTGTTAGATTTCATTAACCCTCTAGCAAAAAATTCATTTAACACCTCCCACCTTATCTTTAAGCTCTAGAGTATACTAGGCAATGACAATGCATACCACCTTGGTAAATTATGGATGATACTAAACACCCCTGTGACATCTTTCGGGCATTTCCTAATAAAAATTATGCTTTTAAATCCCGTGATTCAATTTTTTGCAACCCAGTCCTATCATGATGCCCCACAAAAAACTCCAAACCGTCATGGCATCACCTTCATCCATCACTATATTGCACCAGACGCCACCCCCTCCCCCGGTTGACCTGATATTAGTGGTATATTAAAACCAAATTAGGAGGTATTTTTGAAAGACTTTTAACGAAATACCCTTTTTTTATTGAGATAAATTTATAAATATCTAAAAAAATCCTAAAAATAGGTTCCACCCTCCCCCCCCCCGAGGATTCGTTTTCACAGGGCGCCTTGATCATAGATGCAATTTTTAGACATCATTGTAACTTATAAAAGGATAAAATATAAACAATAATATGCGTAATCTAAGGAAAGATGAGGGGGTAGGACTCCAGGGTGGGGTGCGTCTATTGGGGGGTGGATCTATTTTTTCCGTCACCAGATCAACACTGCCTTTCAATTCTCTGTTTCATTTATAATTTTTTTAGTTGTGCAAAGTGGTAATTTTCAAGTGTTTAGTTTTTAAATATTTTCTTATTTTTTTGTTACCGCGCGGCGGCCCTTACCGACCCGTTCAGTGGCCGCCTCCGAGGGAATGTCCAGTCCTTCGATAATTTTTTTCAGTCCTTACGCAACCAAGGACACATTTTTTCAGCAAAAATATCAAAACACGCAAAAGTGGGAGAATTCTATTTCGAGAAATTCTGGTTCCCACCTATCCAGCAATCTGCAGGGGAGTTTGCTTAGTGTCTACTCATTCCGAGGACGGAATCCAAACTTCGCCTAGGTGATAAAATAGGTTAAAAAGTGGTCTTGCTCAAGATAATTTAAAAGTAGTAATAATAGGGAAATTATCAAAGAATTTCTACGGCAACCCTCTAACGTCACATCATCCCTGTTTCTAGCGGTAAACTGGAGAGATTCCCAACCCTGGCAGGCTTCCCGGGATTCCAAGCGTTCTATTATTTCTTCTGTATAGGCAGGATTGCTAGCCATTTTGGTACATTTTTTTCCGAAAGACCCCCATTATTTCCGTAACAAGCTCTAATTTGAATAACGCCATTATATCCTGCAAGCCAGACTAAAAGGACCCCAAAGGGGGATTCCCCAAGCACGGCACACACCTGAGTGCTGTGTAATAACGATGGCACTCATCTTAAGTAATGTCACCTAATGGGAGAGGTTGGAAGATCATCTTGCGAGAAGGGTAGATACCCAAACCGTTAAAAAGTATACTTATGGCCCGAAGCGAAATGGCGCTCTGACACTGTTTTCATATTGGCACTAGCCCTCATCACCCCCTTCATCATCCGTGCGGTACCAGTCCTCGTCCCCCTTGGACATTTTCAACCTTTTACGCCTCGAAAATAAGCTAAAGAATCCCATTAAATACTATATTTCTGAAAACAGAGAAGCCCCCATTTCTTTACCAGTGTTTGATGCTCTAAGAATTTCATCTCATAATGTTGCACCATTAATTCCCCTGTGACACCCCTCTGCCATTGCCCCATCCCCTTAAAACAATTTTCCGACATTTATTACTCAGAATTTAATCTAAAGTCATTCACTTTGGTCGTTACAAGCTATTCATACACCAGTTAAACACTATAGTTACTCCCTAGCACCAAACATTCATCGCCCCAGCTCCTCCAAAACACTTCAGACATTTCTGGTTAAAAGTTTTACTTCAAATCATTCATTCGGGTTTTCACAAGCCATTCACGCCACAGTACCACACTAAAACTGCTCTTTGACACCCCTTTGTCATCGCCCCATCTCCCCCGAAACACTTTTCAGACATTTCTTGTTAAAATTTTTACTTTAAATCATTCAATCGGTTTTCGCAGGCAATTCACGTCAAAGTACCGCTCTATAACTGCTCTATGACACCCCTCTGTCATTGCTCCACCCTCTCCCCCCCAAAATAAAACTTTTCAGACATTTCTTGTTAAACATTTTAGTAAACTCGTTCATTTGGATCTTTGCAAACAATTCAGGCCACAGTACAATACTATAAATACTCTCTAGCATCCCTACGACATCCGCCATCATTATTCTAAGCGTCTTCTAACATTTGAAAAACATACACACACAAAAAAACACACGCAGACACAAACAAAACACACTAACACACACACAAACAAACACACACACACACAAAAACAAAACACACACAAACAAACACACACAAACACAAAAACAAAAAACACACAAAAAGCACACACAAACAGACACACACAAACACAAAACACAAAAAAACTCACAAACACACAAAAACACAAACACACAAAAACACACACACACACACAAACAGACAGACAAAAACCACGCACACAAACACACAAAACACATGTACACAAAAACACACAAAAAATACACACCCACAGACAAAACACACACATGCACACACACACAAAAAACATACACACAAAAAAAAACACACGAACACACACAAACGATAACACACAAAATCACACATACAGACACGCAAAAACACAAACACAAAAACACACACAAAACATACACAAACACACAAAAACACACGAACCAAAAAACAAACAAAAACATACAAACGCACACACAAAACACACACACACAAACAAAAACACACACGAGCACAAAACACACACACAACACGCACAGACACACACATACAAATACAGAGAAACAAAAAGACACAATAGTACACACACAAACACAAAAACTCACACACAACAACTCAGACACAAAAACACACGAACACAAAAAAAACACACAAAAACATACACACAAAAAAAAACCCACACACACAAAACACACACACAAACACAATCAAACAAACACAAACAAATACACACACAAAAAACACGCACACAAAAACACATGCGCACAAAAGCACACACACAAAAACACACAAACACACAAAACACACACACAAACAAAACACACACGAACACAAAACACACAAACACAACACGCAAATACATACACACACATACAAATGCACATAAACAAAAAGACACAAAAACACAAACACAAAAACACACACACACAAACACTCACACACAAGCACGCGAACACAAAAAAAACACAAAAACACATATACACAAAGTAAACACACACACACAAAAACACATGCACACAAAGTAAACACAAACATACAAAAACACATGCACACAAAAGCACACACACACAAAAACACACACACAAAACACATACATTCAAAAACAAACATACACACACAAAAACACATACACACAAAGTAAACACACACACACAAAAACACAAGCACACAAAAGTACACACACACACACAAACACACACAAAACAAAAACACACAAAAAAAAACACACACCAACACAAGACACACACACACAACACGCAAGCAAACACACATACAAATACACAGAAACAAAAAGACACAAAATATACACAGACAAACACAAACACAAAAACTAACACACACACACACTCACACACACACACACACACACATACAAAAACACACGAACATAAAAACTCACACAAAAACACATACACACACAATAACACATACTCACAAAAAACACACAAACACACACACACACACACACAGACAAACACATACAAAAACACACACACACACACACACACGAAAAAAAACACAAACATAGAAACAAACACAGACACACGAAAAAACACACAAAGAGAAAAACACACACACACAAAACAAACACACACACACACACAAACACAAAAAAACACATACGCATAGAAAACACACACAAAAACACATGCACACAAAAGCACACACACAAAAACACACACGCACTCAAACACACACACAAACAAAAACAAACGCACATACACACACACAAAAACACAAACAGACACAAAAAAACATACACACACACACGGAAACGCACACGCCCAAACACACACAAACAAACACACACACGCACACACACACACACAAACAAACACACACAAACAAAAAAACCCACAAAAACAGACAAAAACTATCAAAGTTCACTTAGGATTTTTTATCTTGAAATGTAAAACAGAATATTTTTGTAGTGCTGTCTCGTGATTCACCATGTCGGTGCTACATTCTGCTGATGTTTCAAAATTCATTTCAGGATTTTTCGTTGAATTGTAAGATTTGGAATATTTTTATACTAGTTTACCTTGTCACTGTTACATTCAGTTAATGTTTCAAAGTTCAGTTTTGAATTTTTTCTTTGAAATGTAAGACTTGTAATATTTTTTACTGGTTTACCTTGTCACTGTTATATTCTGTAGATTTTTCAAAGTTCTTTTTGGAATTTTTTTCGTTGAAATGTCAGACTTGAAATATTTTTATACTTTCGCGTTGTGGTTTGCCATGTCAGCGTCACATTCTGTCAATGTTTGAAAGTTCTTTTAGAATTTTTTCCTTGAAATGCAAGACTTATATTATTTTTGTAGTGGTTTACCTTGTCAATGTTACGTTCTGCTAACGTTTCATAGTTTATTTTGGGATTTTTTTCGTTGAAATGTAACACTTGTAATATTTTCGTAGTGGTGTGTCTTGTCATTGTTACATTCTGTAGTTGTTTCAAAGTTCATTTTAGATTTTTTTCATTGGAATGTAAGACTTGGAATATTTTTGTAGTATTTTGTCATGTTTTACCTTGTCACTCTTACACTCTCATGATGCTTCAAAGTTCATTTTGGAAATTTTTGTTGAAATGTAACACTTGTAATACTTTCGTGACGATGTGTCTTGTCACCGTCACATTCTGTAGATGTATCAAAGTTCAGTTTGGAACTTTTTTGTTGAAATATAAGACTTGGAATATTTCTGTAGTGTTATCTCATGATTTACGTCGTCACTGTCACACTCTCTTAATGTTTCAAAATTCATTTTGGAATTTTTGTATCGAACAATATAACTTTGAATATTTTTGTACTGTTGTCTCCTGGTTCACCGTGTCAGTGCTACATTCTGCTGATATTTCAAAGTTCATTTCAGTATTTTTTCGTTGAAATGTAAGACTTGGATTATTTTTGTACTGGTTTACCTTGTCACTGCTACATTCAGTTGATTTTTCATCATTTTTTTGAATTTTGTTTTGAAATTTAAGACTTGTAATATTTTTGTAATGTTATGTCATAATTTACCTTGTCACAGTTACACTCTCTTGATATTTCAGAGCTCATTTTGGATTTTTTTTTAATGTAAGACTTGGAATATTTTTTGTTCTGTTGTATCGTGGTTTCCATTGTCACTGTTACACTCTCTTGATGTTTTAAAGTTCATTTTGGAATTTTTTCGTTGAAATTTAACCCATGGAATATTTTCGTAGCGTTTTGACTTGTCACTGTACCTGGAATAGACTTGGAATAGTTTTGCAATGTTGTCTCGCCGTTTACCTTGTCACTGTTACATTCTCATGATGCTTCAAAGCTAATTTCGAAATTTTTCGATGAAATGTAAGACTTGGAATATTTTTTTTGTAATGCTGTGGTTTACCTTGTCACTGTTACAAAGAAAAGGTTAAGAAACAACATTGCAAAACAATTCCAGGTCTTCAATTTCAAGCAAACGTCCAAATGAAGTATGAAACGTTAAGAGAATGTAACAGTGACAAGTTCAACCACTACAAAAACATTCCAAGTATCACGTTCTTAGAAAAAATCCTAATGAACCTTGAAACATCAACTGAAATGTAACAGCGACATAGTAAACCACTAGAAAAATATTTGAATCTTACATTTAAATGAAAAAATCCTGAAATGAACTTTGAAACATCAAAAGAGTGTGACAGTGACAAGGTAAATCATGAGATAACACTACAAAAATATTCCAATTCTTAATTTTCAACGAAAAAATTCCAAACTGAACTTTGAAACATCTACAGAATGTGACGATGACAACACAAATCGTCACGAAAATATTCCAAGTCCTGCATTGCAATGAAAAAATCCCGAAATGAACTTTGAAACATCGACAGAATGTAATAGTGACAAGGCAACCCACGACAAAACAGTATATAAATATTCTAAGTCCTATATTTCAACGAAAAAATTTCAAAATGAATTATGAAGCATCATGAGAGTGTAGAGTGTTACAGTGACAAGGTAAAACATGACAGAAGACTACAGAAATATTCCAAGTCTTACATTTCAATGAAAAAATTATAAAACGAACTTTGAAACATCCACAGAATGTAACAGTGACAAGACACACCATTACCAAAGTATTCCAAGTGTTACATTTCAACGAAAAACTCCCGAAATGAACTATGAAATGTTAGCAGAATGTAAGATTGACAAGGAAAACCACTACAAAAATATTCAAAGTATTACAATTCAAGAAAAAATATTCCAAAATGAACTTTGAAACATCAACTGAATGTAACAGTGACATGGTAAACCAGTAAAAAAATATCCAAGTCTTACATTTCAAGAAAAAAATCCAAAGTGAACTTTGATAATGTGTATCTGTGTTTGTGTGTTCGTGTGTGTGTGTGTGTGTGTGTTTGTGTGTGTTTATGTGTAAGTGTGGGTATTTGTGTTTGTGTGTGTGTTTTTGTGTGCGAGAGCGTTTGCGTGTGTGTGTGTGTTTTTGTGTGTGAGTTTGTGTGTGTGTGTGTCTCTTTTGTGTGTGTGTGTGTTTGTGCGCGTGTGTGTGAGTGTGTTTGTCTGTGTGTGTGTATTTTTGTATGTGCTTTTGTGTGCATGTGTTTGTGTGTGTGTGTGTAAATTTTTGTATATATGTGTGTTTGTGTGGGTGTGTTTTTATTTAGGCGTGTTTTGTGTGTATATGTGTGTTTGTTTTGTGTTTGTGTGTGTTTTCCTGTATGTGTGTGTTTTTTTGTTTGTTAGTGTGTGTGTTCTTGTGTGTGTGTGTGTGTTTTTTGTGTTCGTGTGTTTCTTTTGTGTGTGTTTGTGTGTGTGTGTGTGTGTGTGTGTTTTACGTGTTTTGTTTGTGTGTGTCTGTGTTTTTGTGTGTTTTTGTGTGTCTGTGTATTTGTGTGTTTTTGAGTGTGCTTTGTGTTCTGTTGTGTTTTGTTTGTGTGTGTTTTTTTGTATGTTTTTTTTTTGTGTCTGTGTGTGTGTGTATGTTTTTGTGTGTGTGTTTGTATGTGTGTGTGTGTTTTTGTGTGTATGTTTTGTGTTCGTGTGTTTTGTGTGTGTTTGTGTTTTTGTGTTTGTGTTTGTGTGTGTGTGTGTGCGTGGGTGTGTGTTTTTATTTTTGGTTGTGTTGTGGTGTTTGTTTGTGTGTGTGTGTGTGTGTTTGTGTGTGTTTTTGCCTGTGTGTGTTTTTGTTTGTGTCTGTGTTTTTGTGTGGATTTTGTGTGTGTGTGTTTTGTGTGTGTGTTCTTTTTTTGTTTGTTTGTTGGTGTGGTTGTGTTTTTGTTTGTGTGTTTGTTTGTGCGTGTTTTGTGTCTGTGTGTGTTTTTTTATTTGTTTGTGTTTTGTGCTCGTATGTGTGTGTGTGTGTTTGTGTGTTTGTATTTGTGTGTATATGTGTGGATGTGTGTGTGTGTGTGTGTGTATTTGTGTGTGTGTGTTTGTGTGTGTTTCAGATGTTAGAAGATGCTTACAATGATGATGGCGGGTGTTGTAGGGACGCTATAGAACAGTTATAGTGTGATACTGTGGCGTGAATTGGTTGCAAAAACCAGAATGAATGAGTTGAAATAAAAATTTTAACGAGAAATGTCTAAAAATTGTTTTTTTGGGGGGAGGAGGTTTGGGGTGATGACAGAGGGGTGTCATACAGCAGTTATAGTGCGGTACTATGGCATGAATTGCTTGCGAAAACCCAAATGAATGACTTGAAGTAAAACTTTTAACAAAATATGTCTTAAAAGTCTTTTGGGGGAGATGGGGTGACGACAGAAGGGTGTCATAGAGCATTTATAGTTTGGTACTATGAAGTGAATTGTTTGCGAAAACCCGAATGATTTACTTGAAGTAAAACTTTTAACAAGAAATGTCTGAAAACTGTTTTGGGGGGGATGGGGCAATGAAAGAGGGATGCTAGAGATTAGTTATGTTGTGGTACTATGGCGTGAACTGCTTGCAAAATCACAATGAATGATTTGAAGTAAAACTTTTAACAAGAAATGTCTTAAAAGTGTTTTGGGGGAGATGAGTGATGACAGAGGGGTGTCATAGAGGAATTATAGTGTGGTGATATTACGTAAATTGATTGCGAAAACCCGTATGCATGACTTGAAGTAAAAATTTTAACAAGAAATGTCTGAAAACTGTTTTGGGGAAAATGGGGCAATGACAGAGAGAGAAGTTAAAGTGTGGTATTGTGGCGTGAATTTCTCGCGAAAACCCGAATGAATGAGTTGAAGTAAAGCTCTTAGCAATAAATGTCTGAAAAGTGTTTTGGGGGAGATGGGGTAATGACAGAGGGGTGATAGAGATTATTCATAGTACGGTACTGTGGCGTGAGTTGCTTGCGAAGATCTGAAGGAATGACTTGAAATAAAATTTTTAACAAGAAATATATGAAAAGTGTTTTGGGGGAGATGGGGCGATGACAGAGGGGTGTCACAGGTGCAGTAGTAGTGTAATATTGTGAGGTGAAATGCTTAGAGTATCAAACACTATTATAGGAAGGGAGCTTCTCTTTTCAAAAATATAGTGTTTAATGAGATTCTTCAGCTTATTTTCGGGGCGAAGAAGGTTGAAAATGCCCTAAGGGGACGAGGACTGGTACCACATGGATGATGGAGGGCTTGATGAGGGCTGGTGCCAGTGTGAAAACAGTGTCGCAGCGCCATTCCGCTCTGGGCCATAAGTATACTTTTTAACCGTTTGGGTATCTACCCTTCTTGCAAGATGATCTTCCAACCTCTCCCATTAGGTGACATTGCTCAAGATGAGTGCCGTTGTTATTACGGAGCAGGCGTGTGTGTGCCGTGCTTGGAGTATTCCTCCATGGGATCCTGTTAGTCTAGCTTGTAAGATGCAATGGCTTCAGTCATATTAGACCTGGTAACAGCAATAATGGGGGTCTTCCAGAAAAACAATGTACCAAAATGGCTAGTTGACCGCTAGAAACAGGGATGATGTGACGTTAGACGGTTGCCGTTGAAATTCTATGATAATTTCCCTATTTTTACTACTTTTTAAATTATCTTGAGCAAGACTATTTTAAACCTCCTTTATCGCCTAGCCGAAATTTGGATTCCGTCCCCGGAATGAGTAGACACTGAGAAAACTCCCCCGCAGTGGGTGGGATGGGTGTTAACAAGAATTTCTCGAAATAAAATTCTCCTGCTTTTGTGTGTTTTGATATTTTTTCTGAAAAACTGTGCCCTGGGTTGCGTAAGGACTGGGATAAACTGCTCAGTAGACTGGACACTCCCTCGGAGGCGGCCAGCTAGCGGGCCAGTACCCTAGTGGAGGGAGGGTCGCCGCGCAGTAACAAAACAAAAATAAGAAAACATTTAAAAAATAAACACTTGAAAATTACCACTTTGCGCAAATAAAAAAATTATAAATAGACCAAATACATTTACTCAAGTTATTGATGCATTAAGTGAATCAAAACAAAATGACATTGTGATTCCGGTTTTAACCACTACCTAGAAATTTATTTAAAACATCCATTTTATTAGACAACAAGAAATAAGTCTAATTAGTTTTTTTACGTCTCTTGATTACTCTTCCTCCTAGAGTCAGTTTCTTTTTGGCAGTGAGACGGTCAAAATCAGAAAAATGTTCTACACATGTTAACTGTGTTTATATACATTGGACAGCTGGTAATCATTTGAGAACTGTTCTACAGTTTATGACTATAATGAAAAGTGTAGATTATGCAATCCGTGTAAATTGTATATAGGATATTGTCACGACATTGAAAAATAAAATATAGCAATGCATGAAAACCACAGCTTTTGGTTGATAAATCTTGTACTCGTATCCGATTTTTAATAATTGTTTTCCTACTTCTTTCAATGTAGTTTTTGATATGAAATGTGTAAAATGTATATGTTAGACTAAGAGGATAAATAGTTGACCAAGATGATCGTAGACTACACAAAGAGATTTCATAAAAATGAAGTTATATTATATTGGGGAAAATATGACACTAACTTTGCACACCAGGATCAGTACAAGTGGAATCCCAATGACGTGCCACCACTAATCGTTGTCGACGATTACGATGACCTAAATGACTACGAAGAAGAAGAACAAATCTAAACATTGAAGACAAAAGACTTTTTTATTATGCATACATACTTTATTAATAAAAAATTTTACAAACATTATTAAAACAATTTATTCTTGAGGCACTGAAATCAATATTATACAGTTCTGAGAGCAAATTTTCAACTAGAAAGTTATTCAAACGAGAATTGTCTTCATAAATGTTGAGGAATTCACTGTAAGTATAGTCACGATATTGAAAAATAAAATATAGTAATGCATGAAAACCACAACTTTTGGTTGATAAATCTTGTACTCGCATCTGATTTTGAATAAATGTTTTCTTACTTGCTTCAAGGTAGTTTTTGATTTGAGGTGTGTAGAATGCATATGGTAGACCAAGACGATAAAAAAAATTCTATATTCTTCGCTGTTTGAAAGATGCATAACCAAAGACCCGTCTGCATCGTTGATGAACTACTACTAACAATTATAATGGAATAGTTAGCAGTTAAAACTATTCAAGAGCGACCGCTGCACAGTTGATGGACTATTATTAACAATTATAATGGAATAGTGAGCAGTATGAATATTTTCAAGGAAATCTGAAGGTATGCAAAAGGATTTGTATTTGGACATATATTGATCCATGTTAAATACATTGATTATTTGATTGGTGTTCACGGTGCCAAGTCTAATAAAACAATATCGTCTGGGGTAATTTCCCAATAGGTTTCAAATTGATTGAATAAGATTCTTGTTAAACTCCCATTCAATGGTTTGTCAAAGGTACACTCTAAACTCAGAGTGCCCGTTCGGACCATACTCATATCTTGAGTACCTGACAAGTCCAAAACAATGATACCATGACGTTTTGCGAGCATTGTATCGGTTATACCATTTTCATATAGTAGAGAGTCTTCATCTAGGGATTCCAGTGTCAATTCATATAGGGTTCTATAGAATTTATCAAAGGATAAATTGTAGAGAGGAATTTTGTTTACTTTACATACAAGAGAGGAAAGTCCAAACCGTTCAAATTCATGTGGAGAACTTGTCCACGATCCTTTGGCACTGGCCCCTTTTACAAAAGCAAAAGAATCGGTATGGGTACTTGAAGCAGTGGCAATATGACGTTGATTGGTGATTCAGTGAGGAACGAGCAGTTTGATATCATTTCCAGAGGGTCTTAGTTTTTCAATTGCCATAGCAACAGAACTCATAACCTGTTGTTTTCGTAAATGAAGTATTGCCGAGGTGAGATTGATATTTGAATCGGGTGATGCATCAAGTGTTTTTCTTAAGATGAAATTGGACGGAGCGAGTTCTAACTTTATATCAATTTTAACATTGGGGGGCATCCATTGAAATATATTAAATATTTCATGATTGAGCCTACCAATTAAATGATGTTCCTTGCTCACTGCCCAAGTAAGTTCACCATCAGTATCAACATTTGATCTATAGTCATAGCCCATTGTCAGACCTCTAAATTTCTTATAGGACTTTGGAGACATCAACAAAAGTTGTGTGTAGCCTGCATAGTTTGATAGCTTGTTGCTAGTGCTCACCAATGTTCCATTTATGTAGACACATATTTGTTTAAATAGATTGTGTAGTATACCATTTTCATGGGATAATCCATCGGTGGCAGAGGGAGCTAGTTGGTCAGATGTTTTCCTCTCCGCAACATTTAAACCAATAACTGTGGATGATAAATCTATGAAGTAGTCTTCATGGGAATAAATTTGAAAATGTATATTTTCAGAGAGAGGTTGCTGTGGATAGGATTGTCCATAACGTCCATGCTTTACACTGACATCTAAACTTTCTGCATTGAAATGATTTAGAGATTTGGTTACAGTGGTTCTATCCATCAAGTTCACAGCCATCAGGTTCTATTCGTCGCGAGTTTATTTAGTTTTGACGGCAATGAGAAGGAAGCATCAACAAAGAAAACTAAGGGTGTCAATCATGCTTTTGCAGAGCTAAACAATCATCCTGATGTTTACCACCGGTTTCTAAGAAAAGGGCAAGGTTCGGTAACGGCTAGCTTAGTCTCAGATCCCACTGCTGATCTCCGTAGATGAATGGTGGCTACAGAGAATGAACTTGTGGCTACAAAACAAAATCTAACTAAAGAAATCAAGATAAAAATTAAAGAAAAGCTGAAAAAATCAACGTTCCAGACTGAAGCTAATTTTAATACTAAGTTTCCAGTTGAAACAATGGTTTCTGAAATTTAAGATGCAGTACATGTTGAGTTTTATCCTAAATTTGAACTGATTGAAAAATATCTAAAAAGATACATGCACAAGATTAATTTGAAGCACAATCCCGTGAATCATCTTGAGCTCAAGCTAGACGACATTGAGCGGGAAGGAAGAAGTGATTCTCCTCTGTTTAATGCTGTGAAGAAGATTTCTTTCGTAGTGTGTGGGGACACCATGAAGCGGGTATTGTTTGTCAAGATGGGTCTGACTAATATTAAGGATTCAGACATAATTAAGGTTCAGTGATTTTGAGTTGGAACAAATAATGCTCAAAGACCAGATAAAATGCCCTTATTCTCGTCCAGTTTCGATCAAAATAAATAGCTCGCCTTGTGTTGAAAGCGAAGAAGCAGCTTAGTGGTTAAGGCTTATTTGTAGCTGAGAGACGTAAGCGCAATCTTCTGAGTGCTTCAAGAGATCAGTTGGGAAATCGCAGTGTGTGATATGATCAAGGCCGTATTTTTGTGCGCAAAACTGAGACTGCTCCAATCAGGCGTATCTGGTCAATTGCTTACCTTTTAGAGGGTTTTTGTTTTAATATTTGTTTAATTTTTTTTCTCTCTTTTTTTCAAATGCTATTTCGTGTTCTCTTATATGAAAAATGATAATGTCTGATCAAGACCGAATTAGTCTTCAGGATCATTTATTAAGGGGTATTGCCGGCGATGATGATATACCGATTGTTGAGCTAAAAACAATGAGGGAGAGTGATTCGGTTGCCGTACATTCAAGATATAAATGACTTGAGTCTACGACTATCTTCTTGGAATGTCAACGGGACTACAAGCCACATGGATATTTTAGAATTAATTGAACAATTTTCTTCTTCTTTTGATATTATAGGATTATGTGAAATATTTCTTAGTTCAAACCAGTCTCTCTCACTGTATTCATTTCCGGGTTATGATCTTTGTGTTAAGAACCGAGTGGTGATGGGTCGCGGTGGTATTGGATTCCTTGTAAAGAATGAGTTGAATTATAATGAAAAGGATGATCTTAGTATATGGATCGAGGGTAGGGTTGAAGTTTTTTCAATTGAAATTGAATTTGATTGGAGAAAAAATATAATTAGCATAGTGTATTAGCCGGCCAGTGCTCACTTGGAGGATTTTTTGGGAGGTATGAGTCAGCTGAATTCGAAGATACCATCTGAAGCTAGTCATATTGTTTTGGGTGATTTTAATTTTAACCTGCTTGATTTGTGTAATCTTAATGTTGATTTATTCAATTTTATGATGTCGAATGATCTATACCCGCCTGTGAGTATACCCGAGAGGATTATTGAGCAGAGTACATCCCTAATTGATAATATTTTCGTTCGTTCTGCCAATTTGAAGCATTTTTTATGCTGATTTTGTGGCTTTTCCTGATTCTAACCATCTTCCATTGGTGAGTGTTATGAAGTGTCAGTTGCACAGACCAAAGAAAAAGACAATAAAGACAAGGTTAATAAAAAAGGGAATCTTCAAAAGTTTGCGGATGAGGTTAGTGTTATCGATTGTACCCCTGTGTTTTCTGAAGAAGAATCCTCTACGAGAGCATTTGATAATATAATGTCTGTTATTCTACCCATTTCTGATAGTGTGTGTCCTATTAAGGTAATGAAAATGAAGAAACAGGAGCCCCGTAAGCCATGGATAACGAGTGAAATACCGGAAGAAAGAAAGCTAAGAATTGAGCTTTATCAAATGTATCTAGATAATAAAAGTGATGTTTTGTATGAATTAGTCAAAAACAGTGCAACTTAATGAACAACTTACGTCACAAACCTATGGCCGAATGTTACCATAGAAAGTTTTCAAATATTAAAGGAAATATGGAAGAAACATGGAAAGTGATAAATGAAGTGACCAATGAGAATGCTGAAATTGGAGGGAATAAAGTACAACTTGAAGGGTTTGCCCCTGATGATAAGTCTGGAATTGAAAATGAGTTTGGTAATTTTTCCTCTAATATTGGTACTAAAGTGCAAAATAGTGTAAAAAATAGATGACAACAGGTTCAAGAATACATTATATGTGATAATAGAGGTGAGAGTTTTGAATAAGCCTTTGATCCGTGTACAAGGGATGAACTGCTTAAAATAATAAAATCTCTACGACTAAGCAGCATCTCTACTACTAAGGCCCAAGCAGCTTTTCTAGTGACGTGTGGAGTTCCACAAGAATCAGTGTTAGCTTCGCTGCTTTACCTTATCTATGTTGATCTCATGCGTTTTTATTTGAAAGATGTGTGTCTTATCTCGTTTGCCGATGATGCCGTTTAAACTGTGTTTGCCTCATCTGTGAAGGACCTGGCGATAAAAGTGAATCTCTCATTGGAAAGGCTGGAGATTTCCACATTGGTCATTTAATTTTATGTTGTAGTCTAAATCAGTAAGTTGATCATCTCCGCTACCTTGGTTTTTATCTTGATTGCCATCTGCCATGGAAGTTTCACAGTGACGCAGTTTCATCAAAAATTACCCATGGGGTAGGAATACTTCAACGTCTGCAACGCTTTCTCCCTCAAAGAATACATTTATCTATATTTTATTCATTGGTTTATCCCCATATCTCCTAAGGTGGCCTCCTAAGGAGCAGTAACTTCTTATGCAACTATAGAAGAGGGCAAGTTTTACAAAATAAAGCTGTTAGAACAATTGTTAGGTATGTCCAGGATGTAACTGACATATGTGCTTGTTTTAGGTCCCTGAAGCTCCTTAATGTAGGTTTGATAACAGATTACAAGTTGCATTATTGGTGTTTCAGTGTAAGAATGGTTTAACCCCTGATGTTTTTAAGAATTTCTACCGAATTAATAGTGACCTGCATAATTATGGAACTAGGCAAAGTGATAATATAGTTTTTTGATTTGCGTCGTGGTACCAGGTCTTCATTTTCAATGAAACACCTGGGTCCATCAGTATGAAATGAGCTGCCATTGAGCATTAGAGCTGCGGATCACGTACCTCAATTTAAAACGAATTTAAAAGATTATTTTTTGGGGGATAACTTGTTGAATTTTATTATGGCTGATAGGTTGGGAAGAGGAGGAAGAGGAGCTGGTGTGGTACGGGTGGGGAGGGGATAAGGTAAGATTGGAAGGGTAGGGTGGGGGAGGGGAGAGGAAGTTGAGTATTGAAGAGTGCTTGAGAATGGATTTGTTATTATAGGTTTTCCTTTATATTTAATTTATCTATTATTAATTTTAATTTATTTATTTATTTATCTATTTTTTCATATATAAAAAAAGGCTATTAGTTGCCATCTTGACACTGAGGAAGCTATATGACAATAGACTTTTGATCTCCGTTTGAAATAATTGAAAACCCCCACTTAGGAAAGCCTCACTCAGACATAGTATTGACCATGATTTCATTTATCTAATATCTCAGATTTGTGTAAATTTAACCGAGGGTAATGTTCAACTGCCAGAAGTAGTTAAGCAACAGGCAAAGCTACATCATTCCATTGTACATACATTGGCCTCTAAAAAAAAAGGAAAGAATTTTAAAAAGAAACGTCTTCTTCAGGCGGGCGGTAGCTTTTTCACACTAATACTGCCAATAATTGCAGGACTTGTAAACAGTTTTCTCTAGAGAGAGAATGGCAAAACCCTATAAATTGACTCCAATAGAACTCGCTCTCTCACCCGTGGAACACTTTGAGAACAATCTGAGTAAATTCATTGACAACGAGAATATTGAGGATGATAAAAAACTGCTTTTACTTCAAGATGCACTTCGCCGAGTGGAAAAACATAAGTCCTATCGTACGAAGGCCAGTGGTATTGACCACAAAAAAGAATCATCTCCTCAGGATTCTGCTGCTGCTGCTGCTGGAACACAATTAAAGGAGTATTTGTATTAAATTGTCTCTAAAATTGTAAATCTAATGCCCCACTCACATCGTGAAAAAATTAAACGACTCCTAACATATCTCATGGAAAGTGGTCAAGATCATATTCAAGTTGATAGCAATGGGAAAGGGATTATAATTCAGGGCAAGAGCTATAATCTACTTGATTTAATCTATGATATGGTTACAAATCGTAAAGGACTATTATCATTTGACGCTCATCTATACAACTTTCTAAATATTTTAAACTTACCCAAAAGCCTTATTAGCAATAGACAAATTAAAAAAAAATTAAATGAACATGCACCCTCGTCATCATCATAAACAACACCATTAAAATATGAACATGAAGAAGAAGAAGAAGAAGAAGATTTTAAATCAATCTTGGAAAATGCTACCATACCTAGTGGAAACTTGACAATGGTGGCTAGGAAGAGTACACCTTTGATAGCTATACAAAAGTAAAAATGTGTCAAGTCACCATCACTCCCATCATCATCCAGTCGTATACAAAAAGGCAGCGGACGTTACACTATGTGTTTAAGTTCAAAATGGGTGAAGTTCTGAAAGGTGTTCATGAAAATATTGGTGAAGCGGGGAGTTTAAGTTCCCCCACCACTCTTTCCAAAGTCACTGGTGTTCACACATTAAAAGTGTACAAGACTATCTACAAAATGAATCAAGTTACACTCTGCATAGAAATCACAGACTTTGTGCTATTCAATATCGAAAAACGAAAACCTTTTTCCCATTGTATATAATGCAAGCAGATCTCTTAACTCTAGCTGAGATTCAAAGGCGTCACAATACACCGTACAAGTACATTCTACTTGCAATCAGTGATTATAGTCGTTATGCATATGCAATTCTATTGCGGTCAAAGAGAGGCGTTGAAGTTTCTCAGGCTATAGAAAGTATTCTCGAACAGGATTCGTATAAAAAAATTCAAAACGATCACGGTAGTGGATCTTTTAATCCCTATGTTGCAAAAGTACTAGTGAAATATAGTATAGTCATAGTCCTATAAAGACTGCATTGGCCGAACGATTGATAAGAATTATTCGACTTTTAATTTCAAGATATTGTTCATTGAAAAATACATATGCTTTTATTCATGATTTAGATAAAATCCTGTGGATTTATAATCGAAGACCTCATCGATCATTGTCCAACTCAACCCAACTGAAAGTTTATAATTCTTATCATGATAAAATTGACACTTTTCTTAAACTGTATTGAAATGAATAGATGGCCAAGAAGAAAAAAAATACAATGCTTACGATGCCGATCAGAATAAAAGAAAACGTAATGTCCTTCAGCCGAGTAATTACGGGTTATCCGCTGGTCATATTAAAGTAGGGAAAATTATCGATCCTAAATCCATAGCTTATAGGCTCTACGATACCAGTGATGAGGAGATTTTTTGTGGCTTTTATGACTATGAACTACAAAAAGTTAAAAATAATAGTGAAATCTATGAAAATGAAAATATATTAAAGACTCGTACTCACAGGGGTAAGAAACAGTTACTTTTGCGGTGGCTAGGATACAGCTTTGATATTGATTCTTCGATCGATGTTGAAGATATTGACAATGCCCAATGATTTCTATGTAACTTTTATGTTCAACGTTGCCGATCCTCTCGACTTGAATAAAACAAGTGATTTTTGGATGAAACTCTCACCCGCCATCAAATTTGACGGTGTGTATGAAGCTCTTGTCGATTGTATTCTCAAAAATACCTATGACATCCTGAGAAAGGATCGTGTGTATGATATAAAAGTCATACCATTCGATTGGTCACTCTTTGTCGACTATGAATGGGTTGAAGCACTTAAATCTAGCGAATATCCACATGTCAAATTGAAATATATTGAATACGATAATATGATAGATTTGTGTCGTACAATCAATAGAAAAATCTCATATCGTAGGAATGATACATTCCATTTTAATTATTAATTGCAACACGATAGGATGTACATTACGTCACCTGTTTACACTAAAATAATTATTCGCAATGATAATCGAAGAGACGATCTTGGCTTTAAACATAGTATGATCATTGGCGAAAATGCTGGCACCGTTTACAGGATGGAACAAGTTATTTTTGCTGATTATCCACCTGGTTTCACCTCGGACTCTTGCATATTTCTCTATGCATACTTTGTGGAAACATCGAGAGTTGGTAATTCAAATGTCTCCCTCCTACGTGTTCTTGAACAAAAAACAACTCACGAACTTGTTCTTCACTATAATATAAAGCATCTTCAGTATGTTCTTGTAAACACTTCGTATTTGGAACTCTGACAGTTAATACTAAGAAGTGAATTGGGTGATCCTCTAGCAATAACAAAAGGCTTAGCAGTCATTACATGTCATTTTCGACCCATTGTCGGCCACACCAGCACCTAAAATGAACAATAGAAGAATTCCATTTGTCTGTCCGGATATCGATTGCTATGTTGGTGCTCTGAGTCCACCTCAAATAGGCAATGGATTGGACTACTACAAGGGGCGTAATACAATGTCTGGCTATGGTCTTGGTTGCTGGTTTGCTAGGCTATTTCGTTCTGCGCTACCCCTTGCCAGAAAATATTTTGTACCTGCTGCATCAAATTTTGCTGCCTCAACACTACAGGACTGGGGGTCGGGTAAAAATTTCAAGGAGAGTGCTAAGGAAAATATTAGATCTTCAGCAAGAGTTGTTGGTGAGCAATTAAAATCTCAGCAAAATGGGAAGGGATTGAAAAGGATGCGTGCTTGTCATCCACTCATCAGTCTCCACCCAGGCGGGAAGCGAAGGACATCAACAAGGACTTTGAGGAATAAAACAAGGAAGACCAATAAGAAGAAGAAAAAGAAAAAGATTGTTAGATCAGAGAAGGATTTCTTCTCTTAAGATGACTTATCTCCCCCACAAGGAATCACTTCCATTAATCAGTTCCTCATTGAATCTGTTCAATGCTGAAAATGTTGATGTTAGTGTCAAGTATGGCTACTATGAACAATTTCATCCCCAGCAGCCCGTCTCGGAAAATATACACTTTCTAATATTTTCCAATGAAAACTGTTTCATTGATTTGTCATCAACATTTATTGATTTAAATGTTGCGGTGAAGATAAAGTCAGATAATACATCTCCAACTGCTGCCGATGGTTTCTCTTACGAAAACTGTATTCTACACAACCTGTTCAAACAAATTAATGTATTTATTAATGGAACATTGGAAAGCACTAGAAATAATTTATCTTATTATGCAAGCTACATAAAATTTATGATGATGACACCAAAGGCATACAAGGCGTTGAGAGGACAGTCATTGGGCTATGAATATCGATCAGGTGTTGATACTGACTACTGCAGTGACCCAGGAGTATCATTTATTTGGAAAATTATATCATAGATATTCAATATATCCCAATGGTTATCCCCCAATGTTAAGATTGACATAAAGCTGCAACTGGTTCCATCGAATTTCATTTTGAGAAAAACACTTCCTACAGCACTCGAAGCAAATTTCATGATCACATCGGCCCTTCTCCTTGTCCGAAAACAAAAGGTTATGAGATCTGATGCATTGGCAGTGGAAAAGCTAAGGGCCAATGGCAACAATATTAAACTTCTTGTCCCCCATACGATCACCAATCAACGTCACATTGCCACCGGCTCTCGTAGCTATACCTATTCATCATTTATCAATGGAGAAATCCCATCAAAATTGGCTTTGGCCTTTGTGAATAGTGACAGTGCCGTTGGATCCTGGACTGAATCCCCCCATGATTTTATTTTATTCGATGTATCTAGTCCCGAGTGCAAAGTGAAGGGTATTCCACTGTACACTCTATGATTTGACAAAAAATCCTATATAACTCTGTACGAGTCGATTATGCAATCCCTAGATCATTACTCCCAACTATTTGAAAATGGAATAACCGATTCAATATTTTGAAAAAATCATGGCGTAATTGTTTTGGACCTGTCGGGGACTCAGGATTTGATTAATGTACAAACAGATAATGTTAGTTTAGATTTTACATTTGCCGATGCTTTGACGTAGAGTATCACGCTAATATCATTAAGTAAATTTGAAACCTATTGAGAAATCACACCCGACGGCAGTGTTCTACTAGACCTAGCACCATGATCACAAATCAAATAATCAACATATTTAGTATGGATCCATACATGACTAAGTACAAGTCCTATTGCATACCATCAGTTTTCATTGAAAAATTTCCAAATGTTAACATTACCCTAATTATTGTTAATAAAAGTCCATCGACTTTGAAGACAGGCCATTGGCTATGAATCTTTGAAAGAGTGAAGAATATTGAATTTTTTGATCCTCTTGGCCTATCGTATAAATTCTAGACACCATACGTCAGCAACTTTATTGAAAGCAGTGGGAAAACCATTATTCAAAATCAACGAGGAGTTCAGGATTTAACTGCTAAGACGTGTGGCTTTCATGCACTTCTCTTTTTCGTATTCAGATGTCTTGGCTATAGCTACAAGCAGTTTCTCGGCATCTACGTTGATTCACCTCGATTGAACGACTTTCTAGTGGGAAATATACTTACAAGCGTTTTTAATATTGATTTTAGTGCCCTACGAATCAAATGTTCTAAAACTGTATTTGAAATTGTTTATCAATAAATGAAAAATATGTGTATACATGATAAAAACGACTTTTCTACTCTTTAGATTTCATCTTCTACTAGGAATAGGTATTTGTCGACAACAACTAATGCAGGTAGATTATCCGATTTAACAGTATACTGATCCTGATGTACTGCAATGTCAGGGTCACATTTTCTACAGTAGAGTGTAACTCCATTCTTGTCATATCTCTGTAGCGATAAAAAATTTTAGATTGTGACTTTAATTGCGGTAATGAAGATTGACCGCGTCAAATGTAATATTATACTTTAGAGCTGTGAACTTACACCTTATAAGTTCTTCGATAGCGCCACTTATAGCGCTAAAGATTGTGCCATCGAGGCCTGCGCCATAGCACTGGGGAGTAATGTTAATGGTTGACCGCGCCACCCGCTGAAAGCGAGAAAATAAAATATGTAATTATATAAATGTAACCTCCTTTCCTTGGGTTATCTCGAAATCAATTACCTGTTATATTATGTAGAAATCAGATCCCTGAGAGCGCTACCTTGGAGGCATGCGAACTAATTTTCTGTCGTGCGACTAGATACAGACATATAAAATAAAATAAACGCAAGTATAAAAGCAATAGTTTTGTTGTGACTTATATATTAGGTGTACAGCAGTGGTTCACTTCAACTGGCAACAATGGTGACTGAGATAACAATAATGACTGAATTGCAATGCCTGAGTGCCGAAATAATTCTGATCACAATAATGAGAGCACGAAAAACACGTTTCTTCACTATATATCCTAATTCCTAAGCATGTGCCGTAAGAGCTACCCCATGATTGGCCCAAGTTCTGTAGAGGGGGCTGTTATTTTTTAATTATTTTCGCAAATACATTATATTATGAGAACTCCTCGTCCAATAATTTGTTTTAAATATTTATGATGATTTAAACGTTCACACCGCTCTTATAATTTAAACTTCCTGAGAAACATTGTATCTAGCATCTTTTTTATTACCAACTATCTTAGCGAAATTCAAAACTGAATAGAGTCGTTCTTTGGCTGAGGCTAAAATGCAATTTCTCTTTTTGCTGATTAGGAACTTTTCTTTTTTGAAACTAGATTTAACTTAATTAGCGGAAGTCGGAATTATCTTTAGAAAGAAAAAGATTTTATTTTTTTGTATTTTAAATATATCACATTTTACTCACGGTACATATTACCCTTCCCATTATTTAATGATCTCCCGTCATTAGGACTTGCTTGACCTTGGGTTTTTGAAATATTCGCTATTTATTAACTATTTATTCTATATAATTTTGATTGACATCGTATTATTTAATTTTTTTATTTTAGCTTAATCAGGAGTGCTAAAAATTCTCTCTATTACTTTTCTTATTTTATTATACATCCCTATCTAAAATTCATCTACTGGATTAAGATTATTTATGGTTCTAGCCTAGCTGCTATACTAAATATTTCTTTTTCTTTTTCTTTATCTAACACTGATGACTTTTAAATTTCCAATAAGGTTGGGGCTATTCTACCTTTACATAAGATTTTTTTTGAGAATTCACCTCTTACAAGTTTTTTTTATTTTGCTGACTATAGGGCACACTGCTTCCTTACGCTACATTAAATGAATAGTACGACAACGCTACGCATAACTCTATCTGGACATCTAACACTCCGGATAAGAACGATTTAAAACACACAATATTATGTTTACCTTGTTCACTGGTAAACATCAGAACACTTTCACTGGGGATGTTTGCTATGTAATATTATTGATAGGATATTGGAATTTTTAAGTTATCGAAGTTATTAAAATGTAACATATGTGAATTCACATCTATTTCATCACCATTCATGTCTTTTTAGCGTACTCAATCCTTTTGTTGTACATTATGGTCCTTCACTCCTTTCGTCTTGGCAAAAATTTAAACACTTACAATAGCTTCTTCACCGAACAGTTCGAGCGTGGTTATGTTCATCTTGCTTCTCCAATTTTCAAACGGGAAATGATACTTCCAACTACAGGTGTGTGGGAATATGCTATCAAAGTTCATTCTCACCTGCTTTTATTTTTTTGATAGTTCATGGGGTGCCTTATCATTAAGGGGTTGAACACTGGGACTGCGTTCATTTTCTTCTCAGCATATCATTTTTGGGATATTTTAAAGCACATAGAGAACGTAATTCTCGTATAAAATTGTTCATTCGTGCACTTAGATATTATAGTTCTCTTATAAAATTGTTCGTGTCTGGCTTGCGTCTATTAACTTCTGCGGTGACTCCTTGGTTAATCACAGGGGAATTGATGTTTGGATTTGGAATTGGTCGACATCAAACTATAGTGACTCCTTCAACATACTGTCTTTAACTTGTGGGAGGGGTATATTGTCACTGAGGGGTTAGTCACTGGGGTTAATTTTGGTTTCTGTTAATTCAATAGTTGGTTGATTGAGACCTGTCTTGATTGAGAGTTCAGAGGAGAAACTTGTCCTGTGATTTATTTATAATCTGGATTCCTGTAATTTCGCAACCTAACCTGTGTACAAAAACGTGATTAATTCACGTTTTTGATAAGACTTCTCTTGTGAATTATTTATAATCTGGATACCAGCAATTTTGCAACCTAACCTGTGAACAAAACGTGAATAATTCCTGTCTTGGATAGGATTTGTGGATACTTTGACTTAAGGTGACCCATTAATCTATTTAACTTTGTTAAAATAGTGAATATTTAAATTTTTGGCAACTGATTAGTAAACACTAAACCAGATTACTGGTACTTTTCTCGTTACTGTTGATTATTTTGAATCCATTGAGAAACAATTTCTAATTAGTGTTCGAATTTGTGAGTTTGAATAGCTCAAATGTTTGGAAAAAAGGAGCCTCCAAAACAACCTCCTGATAGGGATATGAGTAAGTCACGATTTCAACCATCTTCAAAAGCCCTTGCTAGAACCCCCCCCCCCTACAGCGGCGAGTGGACCACTGACCTCTCTGAAGAGTAATCATACCCTAAACATGGATACCACCCAATGTCCATCCCCCTCAACAACTGATACTGAAAAAGATGAAGAAGGCTTTAAGATAGTAAACTCGGCTAAGCGTAGAAGACAGAGAACAAAAAGTCCACCAGATTCAGCAATAATACATAAACCGATACCACGAACAACTCTTCAAGAAATCCAGCCGATTCCCCGGTAATTATTCAACTAGTTCCCCAATCTGACAATTGCTTGTTTACCAACCGTGATCTACCAAAGTTGCGAGTTTCCCTCTTCAAGACCATTCGTTGCAACTTTAATATGAATATAAACAGATCAGCATCCCTAGATATCCTTTTGAACGATCCCACATCAGTGAAAAGGTAATGGAGCTAAAAAGTGTTGAAAATGTTGTTGTCACAGCCCACCTGTGGTCTTCAAGCCCGATAAAAACAAAGATAGTGCTCTACAATATCCCTAAATCGTTTCTAAATTCGAACCTGATGGAAGCATTGATGAATGAAAAAGGTGAATGCATTCCGGTCTCTAGTGTTCATACCCTTGGTCGCGAAACCACTGAAACCTCAAACTTTAAAACTGTGTTGTTTGAGCTTCAAGGACAATTTAATTTTGACAAAGTGTTCCTCTTTGGCCAACAAAAATCTTTCAAGCCTTTCAAAGAAAAGCCATTACAATGTACTAAATGTCTAAAGCTTGGGCACTCAGATAAATACTGTAGAGAGGATTCCAACATTTGTAAGATTTGCCTTGGCAAGGACCATAATGAGTCAAACTGTCAATTTGACCCAATATGTACTAATTGTAAGGGCAAACACCAGTCCCTACATAAAGGAAACTGTCCCAAATATAAACAAAGGGCAGAGATACTAAGAATAGCAAAAGAGCAACAACTTCCAATCCCTTTTGTAGCAATGCAAGTCCCAAGGACACCAAGAATCCCCCGTCCCCCAACAGGCCTCAGGCAACCAACAGCCCCTGAACCACCAACAGGCCCCAGGCAACCAGCAGCCCCCAGGACACCAAGAGTTCCCAATGCTTCCCCTAGTGTTGAAAGTTTTCAGAATAATCTCATCCGAGACAAAACTAATCCATGGGTCCCCTTGATAGCAAGTGCCCCCAAAAAAAACCCGAAGAACCCCCTTTCGGAAAATTCTGCGCAGGGAAAGACATGAAGACCGACAAAGCTACCTGGAATTACTCCCCACAGATTTCACACAGTTTCTCCAAATGCTTTGGAAGATGAATCAAACGTGTACTTCAAATTAGCCAGCTTTACAGTTAACTCTATGCTCATCCCCCAATTAGAGTTACCCAATCAGTTGAAATACATTATTCTGAAGAATTTGGCCAAAACCCACTTTGGCGAGACCATAGTTTCCGAAGCAGAAATTCAAATTGAGAGTGTTTTAAGCCAACATAGGCTGATTGGCTCACAATCTGAACGCCTGACGACTATTTAATGTGTGACTTTTCGTTTTTAACTAATTTATCCCTTTCCAATAACATTGCTTTTAATTATCCCGATATAGATGATAATCAGCATGCCAACCCTATAAGCAGCCCCCCTGGTACCTTAACAAATGCTAGCTGTAAATACCTTGATATTTTTGATTTTGCTACTAATGTGAAGCCAAAACTAGTAAATAATAATTCCCTTAATGTTCTTTGTTTCAACATCAGAAGCATCCGGGATAAGTGGCTCAAGTTTAAAGATTTAATTTCAATTAATGGTGTCTGCCCTTTCGATGTAATAGGATTAACAGAGACATGGCTATCCGATAATGATGACACTAGTGATTTTTTACTCCCTGGTTACCAAATAATCCATATGCCCAGGAGATTGACAAAGTGTTCTGCTGGTATCTCAATTTACATCCGTTCGAATGTAAATTTTACCAGGCTATCAGAGTGCGAATCTATTTTCTCTACACAACTAAATCTCAGATGTATTTATTCAATAATTGTAAACATAGTTATCGGCCAAAATTCCTATATACTCTCCTTATTTTATAAGCCTCCTCCATTTCCGACCTCATGTTTTTGTTATCTGTTTGATTATTTTTCTAATTTTATTAACCTACCCCATAAAAAGGCAATAGTTCTTGGGGACTTTAATTGCAACCTACTCAATGTTGGTAAAAATATTGAATCTGACACTTTTTTTGAATCGGTAACCGCGAGTGGTCTTCTATTCACAATTTTTTTACCCAGTAGAGTCGATCCTGTGAGATCAACTTCAACATTAATTGACAACATTTTTGTATCCACTTCCCTGGGAAATGACCTGTCCTCAAATATAGTATTTTCGGATCTGTCAGACCATTTTCCTATTTACTTGTCTCTACCTTCGCAACCACTACCTCTACGGTCAAGAATTAATATCCCAACACCTACTCGAAATTACAGTTCTGCAAATATAAACCATTTTATCGATTGCCTAAGAACCACTGACTGGTCCGATGTCTTAAATTGTCAAGAGGTAAATTCTGCCACAAATGGTTTTGCGCAAAGGCTAAGTGAGAGTATCCATTCAACTTTTCCTATTCGTAAACTTAACCGGAAAAATATCCCTATTTGCCCCTGGATGTCACATAGCCTCATTGTCTGCTCATATCGTAAAAACAAATTATATAAGATAGCCTGTAAGACCCGTAGTGATATTGACCTATCTAATTATAAACATTATAAAAACTTATACACTAAAATCATCCGTGAAGAGAAGAAAAATTATAATTATACAAAAATTCTCAATTGCAAAGTAAATCTGAAAAAGATATGGTCCACCATTAATGATATAATTTCAAAAAATAGAAAATCAAAGTCTATACATATTCTCCTTAAAGACACAAATGGTAGATTAATTGACCCTTTACATGCACCTGATGCATTTAATAATTATTTTTTTAATGTTCCTCATACTGACTCCCGCTCCTCCTCACAGGCTGTATTCCCTTGCTTCAATTTTAGATCCATGTTCTTCTGCCCAACTGATAGCAATGAGGTACTTCAAATCATCGGTTCTCTCCCTAAAAGTTTTACTCCTGACTGTCTTGGATTAAGTAATAAGCTCCTGAAGACCATATCTCCTTTTGTCTACGAGCCCATCAAGCATATTGCCAACCTATCTTTAACCCACGGAGTTTTCCCTGATTTACTAAAGTCTGCCATAGTTATTCCAGTTCTTAAAAAGGGCAATCCAACTGAGATAGGTAATTATCGCCCGGTCTCAATCCTTCCTGTTCTACAGAAAGTACTCAAGAGAACCATCTTCAGATGGCTGTTTCTCTTTTTGTTTGATAGTCAGCACTCCGCTTCATTGATTTGTCTACACCAATATGGCTTTAGGGTGAAATTCTGACCTTTCCATGCTCTAATTGACGCCACACAGTTCATACGCTCACAACTCGACCTTAAAAAAACTGTATTGGGCTTATTTTTGGATTTTTCTAAGGCCTTTGACATGGTCGATCATAGTATTTTAATAAGTAAATTAAATAGTTACGGTATTCGTGGTGTTCTCCTCTCTTGGTTTGATTCTTATCTATCTGGAAGGGTACAGAGTGTGAGCCTGGGTGGAGTATCCTCTCAGCCCTTACTTGTTTGGAGGGGTGTCCCGCAAGGCTCCGTTCTAGGCCCTATTTTATTTCTCCTGTATATCAATGATCTTGTTATAGACCTGGGCCCTTCAGTGTATCCTGTATTATTTGCTGATGACAGCAACTTCTTCATCACTGGCAACAATCTACCATTGGCAATAACCTCTGCCCAAGTCCTTCTGAACAGAGTCCAGGCGTGGTGCCTTACGAATAACATGACCATTAATAGCAAAAAAAGCCAAATAGTGTTATTCAGAACCCCCTACAACAAAGACGTTATTCAACCTGCTCTTGGTCTCAGGTACTCCTCCAACATCCTCTCACAAGTGGAGGTTGCCAAGTTTCTTGGTGTATTTATTGACTCATGCTTGTCATTCTCTAATCATATTTCTTGCATAACAGCAATAATTTTGAGACAAGTTGCTATGATTAACCGTGTGAATTATTTTTTTCCTCCTGACCTCCTAGTTACCCTCTATTATTCCTTTTTTTTCCTTACCTTTCTTATTGCGGATCAGTTTGGGGAAATACAAAACGGTCCTTCATTAAAAAACTCAAATTTGCCCAAAACCGCGCCATTAAAGCAGTTTTTCGGCTTCCCCGTCTATATCCAACTCGTGATTTGTATTCAGATTTTGGCATAGCTCCACTTGATCAAATCATACAAAAACTAAATTTATCGCTTGCTTATTCTGCTTTCCACAATAATCTTCCACCTCAACTCCTAACCTATTATAATATTAATAATTCGGAAGCCCACTGTCTCCGTTCATTCAATAGAGCCTTTAAAATTCCTAAATGCGTTTCTAGTGCTGCCCAGCAATCTCCCATTTACAAATCTATTATTCAATGGAACAAAATTCCCTCCAGTGTTGAACTAGCCACAAGTTTCTGCAAGTTGTATAAAAATGTAACAAAAATTGATAGTATAATTTAATATTTCCATTTTTAACAAATTTGGTCAAATTAGCCATTTTTTATTATTATATATTTTTTTTTCAGTGTTACTTTAATTTTTTTTTTCTTTTGGTCCTAAAAAATTTATCTTATAGGATATTAATTTGTATTGATTTTTGTGTTATGTTTTTATTCAAATAAAATGTAATTGAATTGAATTGGTTTCCAGGTCCATTTTTCACAAATTATCTGTTAAAATTTATGGGATAACAGAGATATTAACTTTTCGCATAGAGGTGATAGGATGGATTCCGAGAAACAGTCGAAAGAGATTCGACGCATGAATCTGCGACACATAAATGATTTTTGGGATCATCAAATATCATAACTATACAGTCGTATGATACATGGGTCCATAATGATTATCAAGGGTAATATTTTCGTACTTATATCTTGTACTGGTCGATGGGGCTCTCAGGATTTATGGGATTATATAGTTCGATAATGCACTGGATACTGAGATTCAAATATAGTGTTACCTGATACGCGATATAGCTTGTGGTCGAGGAAACAACGATCAAAGGTAACTATAATTCTCGTAAACGAAGCTAGGACGAAGATTGTCTGGAGTCTATGGTGAGTACTCTTCGTTGGTTGAGGTATGATAAAAATAGATGCTACTATAATGTATCTGCATTGGACTATGCATTGTAATGATCGATTTCCAATATGTCAATCCAGTTTTTGTAATAAAAATAACGAGGCAGAATCACACGTTCTTTAAAATCAAGTAGTCTTAATACATAATAAGCAATACTATTAGGTGCATTTTAGGGTGAATTTTACCCTACAAGATAATATAAAAAGATACGCTGATATTACTGCATAAACATTGGTTTTAATAAAACAACATTATTATCATGTTGGTTTCATACATATAATTCCCACTGAGAAATCTAAAACAGAGATGTCTTCAAATTTGTTTTAAGAAAGGAAACAACAATACAAGGCTTATTTAATCCTTCAATACTTATTTAATTCTCCCTTAGATTTAAAACAATCCTTTAAACATAAGTTACTCTACATTGTTAAGTTTGAGGTCTAATTTTACAACATATTTCATGCCTGCAGTCTTCAAGCACGTCCGTGCTGTTTAAGAAACGCATGTTGCAGCGTCATAGCCACACGGTTTTACGTAAACGACAATTACAATGAGGGAGCAAGACATAGCAAGGACGAGTGGAGACCTCTATACCCACTCGTTTTCTAATGTCTTCCCTTTTTTTGGTTGAGACGTTCTCATGGGGTTCCGGGTTTAACTTCTGCATTTCAGCCGTTTCTCCGTGTTCTTCTCTTGGTTTTCGCCTTCTTAGTCTCAGGATTTTTCCATAATTAAAAGTCAATAAGGTTCTTATGGTCAGGGAAGTTGCGAATACGAAACATACGGTCAGTAGTATGTTCCACCAAAAATTGGTTGAGAATAATCCGTATCTATCATCCACATACGTTATTCTCTGGTCTTCATTCGTAAATAGGGGGATCTGGGAGTCTAATGCTTCTCTTATTTTTTTAAGTTCTAGCGTCCCTTTATTCTTTTCTATTTTGGACTATATCGAGGTTTTCATTTCCTCGTTTTCTATATTGGGAACAGTGTACGACAGGTTAATTGCCTTGAAGTTGGTTATTTTGGGACTTATTATATTTGTGGCCGTGGTAATTAACGGCGTTCGAACAGTTGACTCTTTAGTTACAAGTCGACATCCTTGTTTTATGGTTATCATGCCCACATTTTGTAACAGTAATTCTGTTTTGTAACTTGGGTTTATTCTTTCTGTATTATTGTAACAAGACAAAGTTCCAACAGTTTCTCTTGGAACTGAAAATAACCAAAGATAATTTCTAAGGTGTATGAATATTTCTCGCTTAGTACTTCCTATCACGGCTTCTTTCAGTTGGACTGGATACATTGTACTGGAATGGTACGGGTAGACCTTTATATTAAAGAAAATTATTCGAATTAATTATATGCAATGTGACTTTTAAAGTAGAATTTGTTTTCGGGAACTGATATATGTTGAATTGACGGTATCAGACGGTTTTGATTCATGCGAAGCCATGATATATGTTGAACAAAATTTTTCTATAGCGTTTTTATTATTTTATGATTTTTTACTTGTGAGCTAAAAGTTTTAAATTATTATTCCTTTATGACGCCTATCCATTAAAATCTGTTTTTTTGCATTTTTAAGGGTTTTTTAACCTGTCCGGTTTCTTAACCGTTCTACCTGACTGTGTCGTTACTTTTTCTTCTGTTTCTGGTGGTTTTTTCTTTTTAGGTTTTGCTAGCGATATAAGATCAAATTTTTTGTATTGTTTTTTTCGAAATTCTTGCCCTTTTAATACTGTTTCTTTCGCGTGCGCAGCTGCTGAAGTCGGTTTTGATTTCCCTATTTCTTTAACTACTATATGGTCTGATTCACCGTCAGACTTTTCGGAACTGGTTTCCGATGATTCCGCATTAGAACTTTTAGAGGTTGCACCTTGCATTTTTGAGGTATCACCTCCCCTTCCTTCGTAAATTTCTACTCCTCCGGAAGTAGAAGGTTTATTCTCTAAGTCCTCGCTTTGAGTTTTCAACTCGGGAGATTTGAAGGATTCTTGAGAGCTTTGAGAGGAATCCAAAGTTTTTGCAGGGTTCCTCCACAGTTTAAAAGCCATGTCTTCAGGGGGATGGGGCATTCTTTGTACTAGTGTTTCCCTCCATGAAGTCCATTGATTAGGCTTGACCTTGGACACAGTTATATTATGATATTGTCCTTGCTGGTCATCCTTGGGAGTTTTATTCTTAGGCAAAGTGCTTTGACTCGTTTTTATTGGGAAATTTATTAAATCCATAGCTTCTCACAGATTTGTTTTAGTTGAATCTTTGGGAGGAGTTTTCTTTACGGTAATACCCGGGGTTTCTACAGCTCTGTTCGATTCTTCCTGCAATGACAGGGGCCTCTCTATTGGTGTTGCAGGGGAAACCATATCGTCTGGAAATTTTTTGGGGGACAAGGGGTCGAAATTCTATCACGGAAAAATTGGGCTTTTGGAGATATTGTATAATCTAATTCTCCTGCGCTCTCCGATGATGAACTTTTTGGATATTTTGGCGTTTTTACTCTCTCTGGTATTAGGGATTTTCTCTTGGGAATAACTAGATTTTTCATAGCTAAAAATTCTTCAAAGTTTTCCTCATCGCTCTCATCCTCGAAATAGACTTGCATGAAATTATAGGGTTTTAGCTCTGCCAATCTTGATTTAAGGGGCTCATTTTCAGCATCTGACGAATCAGTAGAGGAGGGACGAGATACCCATCTTTCTGGAAATTTGGCTCTTTTTATTTGGCTAACATGTGCCTTGTGAGTTCCTCCACTATCGGGGTTCTCCATTTTAAAAGTATAATCGTTATCGTACTTTTTGACTATTCTGTACGGTCCAGAATATTTGTTGGAAAGTTTCTTGCCTTCCGCTTTTGCCTCATTCTTTAGGTAAACGCAATCTCCTATTTTGAAATCTATGCTCCCCTTGACTTTGGGTTGGTTTCTTAGATCTTGACTTATTTTGCATTTTTCCAACTCTTGTTTTACTATTTTATAAGTTTTCCTCGTCCTATTTATGAATTCTTGCTTGTAATCCTCCGAGTTATTGCAATATTGCCGGGATTCATTAATCTCATCATAAGGTATTCTAAAATCACGACCAAAAAGTAAACAAAAAGGATTGTTTCTGAATAAGCAGTATTGATTATGTTAGTTAAATAAGGTAAGAATTGATCCCAATCGTTCCTGTTGTCTTTTGTATAAATGCTTAATACATTCGAAAATATTTTATGCCTATTTTCTATTTTACCATTATCTTGTGGGTGATATGGTGAAGTCACCAGTTTCTATATGTTAAGAAAACTCATTAAGTCTTTTGTTACTTTTGAAACAAAATTGCTTCCGTTGTCACTTAAAACCTTATTTGGAATGCCAATTTTTAAAAATAATTTCGCTAACAACTTACTTGTGGCGTAAGCGCCTTGATTTTTTAATGCTTTTGCAAAAGTAAATCCGGAAAAGTGATCTATAACTGAAAGAATACAAGTATGGCCTCTGTTGGAAACAGCTAATACTCCACCGGTTCAATATAATTCAAATGAGACAATATCGAAGGGGAATCTCGCTACCGAGACTCTTCCCATAGGAGGAATAGGATAAGCTTGGGGTTTTTTCTTAAGTTACACGCTTCGCATGTACTTACAAATTCCTTAAGTTTTGTTACTGCCGACGGCACGTAAAAATATTCTTTTAATTTATGGAAAGTTTTCGTTATTCCTAAATGTCCACCTATATCCGAATGAAAATATTTAAAGGCAGGTATTATTAAGTCTTGGGGTAATACAGGTATTATAGAGCTTTGGTTTCTATTTGTTTCAGCAGTCACGATTCTATATAGTTTTTCTTCATCAAGATCATAGGAACAATTGTCTATCTCTTTTCTAATAATTTTGAATTTATCCGGTAACGCATCATCATTTACAAAATAATTAATAAGTGCTGAACACATTTCGTCCTATTTTTGCTTTCTTTTTATATTTTCTAAAGACAAGGGACAATATTTAACCTTATTTTCCTTTACTGTGTCTTTATCTTTGTTTTTCTTACATTTATGTTTGCTTTTAGCATTGATAGCGTTAACTCCATTTTCCTCAGTTTCCGACGGAATATCTTCTGGGTATCTACTCAAAAAGTCACAAGCTGCATTTTGTTTACCTTTTAAATATTCAAATTCGTAATGAAAGTCTTGGATTTTCATAATCCATCTAGCTAGAATTCCCGTGGGGTTTTTAAATGTGCGCAGGTACTGCAAGCTCTTATGGTCTTATCGTAGGATAAATTTTGTACCAACTAATTAGTTTCTAAATTTGTCCAAGTGGTGGATTATAGATAATAATTCTAAGTTTGTGGCGGAATAACTACTTTTGCCTTTTGATAAGGTTCTACTCGAATAGCATATAACTTTTTCTATTTTTTTTATTAGAAGGTTCTTGCAAAGGATCAGGGTTTCCTATGGGATTTTTTTGCGAAAAAATAGCCCCAATGCCTTTTGAACTAGCATTGTTTGTGACCACAAATTTTCCGTTTTCAAAATCAGGCAGTGATAATATTGGTTCAGAAGTGAGTGCCTTTTTGAGACAGTCTAGGGAAGTTTGAGCTTCCTGGGACCAGGTAACATTTTGGGAGTTCCCTTTAGTTAATTTCGTGAGGGGTTTCACAATTTGGGCGTAATTGCGCACGAATTTTCTAAAGTAGCCAGTAAGACCTAAAATTCCTCTTAATTCTTTCCTAGTTCTTGGGGGTTTGAGGTTTTCAACACATTTTATTTTATCAGGGTCTGGAGATATCTCTCCTTGCGTCACCACTACTCCTAAAAATTTAATTACAGGTTGAAATAAATTTACTTTTTCAGGCCGGTATTTTAAGTTGCCCTGTCTGAATTTCTTGAACACCTTAGCTAATGTTGCTAAGTGTTGTTCAGCGTTTTCTCCCACACATATGACATCATCAACAAAATAAATGATATTCTTTTATCCTCTTAACAGGTGTAACAAGGGTCTACATAGCGCTCTTGAACTTGTTTTTAAGTCCAAAAGGTACTCTTAAGTATTCATATGAACCACATTTGGCCGTAGAAAATGCAGTTTTTTTGACATCTTTTTCGGCTATTTTCACTTGGTGGTAGCCTTGGGTAAGATCCAAAGAAGTAAAGATTTTTTTTGCTTGAAATAGAGTCAAGAATTTCATCTATTCTTGGTAAAGGAAATTTATCGCTAACCACTTGTTTGTTAAGGGCTCTATAATCTACAGCAAGTCTAAGATCACCATTGGTTTTTGGTACCAAGACCACTGGTGCCGAATACGGACTTATACTAGGACGTATAATTTCATTTTTTTCTAATTCATGAATTTTATTTTTTAACCATTCTTTGTGCTTATACGGCACACAATATGGCTGTTTCGCGACAGGACCACCAGTCGTTAAAATTGAATATTCGTAAAATGGTATCAGTCCGATGTCATCTTCAGATGCCGAAAATACATCTTTAAAATTACATGATAATTCGCATAATTTTTTCTTAAGATCTAAGTCCGTAATATGATCCATGGTAAACTTGTTTAAGAATTGTGATTTGGTTTGAGTGTATTTGTTAATTGACTTTTTAATGCCGTTAAGTAGGTTTCTTTCGGAAATTCCCCATCTATTTAAATCATTATCCGATAAAACTTGGATTTGAACTAAACTCGTCCCCTTTTTTATTGTAATTTCATCATTTTCATGGTTATTAGTTACCCAAATAAAACCTTGTCCTTTGTCGTAAGATATAATCTGTTCTTCGCATAGCAGATTTTCAGGAATCTCATTTGACGGGGTCGCAAACCATATTTCAGATTTTCTTTCTACTGGTTCAATCATCTGTGATATTTGAATTTTCTGCATCGTTTTGGGAGGACTTTTGTTTTCCGTATTGCGAATCCATAATATTTTTCTTTATTTTCATTGTCTATTAAATTTAGACTGGCGCTATCCGTCGATAACATTGGCTGTGTCTTAACTGCATTAGGGTTCACTACTTTTTTCCATAATTCCACTATTTTCTTGATTTCGTTCGACCTGTACTGCTGCATATATACTATTTTTATTTTTGCGGATTCAATACACTTATTATTTAAATTTACTTCGTTTCTGCGATGTCTCTCAGAATAATTGAAAAAATTTCTGATTATGCCATGTCCTCCTTGCGAAACATGAGGTTCAAAAGATTGCGACATTATACCGCCAGAAATTTTATTTACTGTTACGTTGTCTTCGTAACCTCTGTTACAATTTCTTAAGGTTGAAATTTCTTCCCCTACCTTTGCCGGGTAGACAAGCCTTTCGTTTGCCAGGTCTAATAGTACTCTATTAGACCTTAAAGAATTTGCGCCGATAATGGCTTCATACGGAAAGTTATCGCATATTATAAAATTTGTCGGAAAGATTCTATTATCCCTTTTTACGTTAAGGTGAATTGAACCTTTTGCATCCAATTGATGCCCTGTCACGCTAGTTAAATTGGGATTATTAAAATTTCTTTGTTGCCTAATATGCGGAGGCAACATATTAAATACGCGTGAGTTTATGATGTTCGCGAAAGCACCAGAGTCAATTAAAGCCTTAAAGTGAATATTTGCCAAACAAAAGTCATTAAATATAGGTAACTTGTTATTACTATCACTACAATACGGTACTATTATCGGTTTGGACCTATAAAACATTTTAAGCACCCTCTCGCTCCAATTTATATTTCTGAGGGACCTGACGCGTTTCCCTGAGGATTTATTTCATGCGTCGGTGCCTGCAATAGATATTCGGACATGTTCGTGTAGTCTCTAGCTGTGGCAGTGCCGGGTGCTGGTGCTGACTGCCAATGCCGTTGGCGTGGAAAATTTTCATTTCCCGTCGGCCAATTAACTATTTGCCGTCAGCTTGAAAAATTTGTATTTCCCGTCGGCAAATTTTCGGGATTTCTATGTACCATTCACGCTTTATATTGGCTTTGGCGAGTATTGGGGTTTTCAAATCGGTAATTAATTTGTCTATTGGGGGGAGAATTGTACAAATTTGGCTGGTACACGTTGTAAGGTACTGATTGCCGCAATCTTCCCTGGCTATAGCCTAGTGCACCACTGACGCTAAAATTTGTTCTTCCGAACAAATGGTTTTCATAATTTTGCGTACTACCGACAGCAATTCCTGGTGTGCGATTGGGACATAACGGCACTCTCTCGCGATGTGCCCAGGTCGATTACAAATATAGCAACTTATTATTGTAGGGTTATTTTCATAACTAAATTGTTTGACGGGCTGAAAACGTACTGGTTTCTGCCTAGCGGGCTCTTGCGTTTTATTTCTTTGTGGCACTGGGAAGTTATCCCTTGAAAAGAAATTGGGAGACGCCTGATCACCCTTGAAGGTCATGCTTGCGTTTGATTCACCTAGGCTATTTATTTTTGCTTTACTGTGATTTGCGACCATCATGTCGACTTCGATCAATCGCCCTACCTCCTGAACTGCAAGATCTAACGTCTGAATACTTTTGGATATTACCATTCTATATAGTTTCTGGGGTAGCCCTTGCAAAAAGGTATTTATTATGACTTTTTCATACAGTTCTCCTGAACCTTTTCCGTATTTTGCTTCTACTGAAATCCGTATATTATCAAGATAGTCTCTTATATTTTGTGAAAGGTCAAAGCATACCATTCCGTGTTTTAATTTATTTGTAGAACTGATTTCGATAAATCTATCTTTAAATGCCGTTAATAATTTGTCCACCGTATTTATTGGTAAGCTGGCGTCGTCACCTATAGTATGTTCAATTTGCTTTAGAAAGGTTAAGGCCTGGCCTTTTAATCTTAATGGGCCAATTGGATATTAAATTCGTCGATATCTGATTGTCCAATGTGCTGTGGAATAGACCTTGCTATTTCTACATTTTTTGCGACCAGCTTTTGCGCCATTAATAGTTCGCTTAATTCTTCTGACATTTGTTTGCGTTTGAATAACTCAAAAAAAATTTATTTTTTCACTTTACCTATTTTGGGGGAGGCTATTATCTCCTATGAGATATTCTAAAGGGTTTTCCTGTAATAGCTTAGAGGTTATAGGCCTAATCACTTTTTTTATATGTCTGTATCTCTCCAATAATTAAATATAAATTACAAGGTTTATAGCCTAATTAGTTCGCCTGTTTTCCTCCAATTTCCGACTGCACCATATGTAGCGATAACATTTTTTTTAGCCTGAGACAATTTAGGTAATGAAGCCTGGGGCCAAAAATATAATATTATGATTAAAAGCGGTGTACCGATCGCACCACTCGCTGAAAGCGAGAAAATAAAATATGCAATTATATAAATGTAACCTCCTTTCCTTGGGTTATCTCGAAATCAATTACCTGTTATATTATGTAGAAATAAGATCCTTGGGAGCACTACCTTGGAGGCATGTGAACTAATTATCTGTCGTGCGACTAGATACAAAATATAAAATAAAGTAAACGCAAGTAGAAAAGAAATAGTTTTATTGTGATTTACATATTAGGTGTACAGCAGTGTTTCACTTCAACTACAAAAGCACTTTGCTTGCACAACAGAGTTAACTAGACCTGTAACCGTTATATTTATCAAAGCCCTTGTCAATCCGTATAATTTCTAGATGTTCCTTCTTTACGACCTTAGCACTGATGCGTGAACCGGACGGTAGTGCACTTACCACCGGTGAGGCAGAATTAATATATTTCATAAATGCCAGTAGCCTATCTCTCCGTTGCTCAACATGGTCGACTTTGTCTAAGCATCCGAAATTTGAAATAAACTCGCGCTTCTTAGCGGGGAAATTTAACATTCGGACACAGTCATTTAACCGGAAAACCGGAACATCTGAAGGGTCTATAATCGCAAATCGTGGAACAGGATCATCTTTCGAAATTCGGTCCTGTAGCAATTCCTAAAAGTCGGCCATAAAAGCCGCATTCGGATATAAGCCTCGGCACCTCTCAAGAATTTCCACCTTAAAAATATCACGACAGATTTCAATAGTCTCTTTAAAGGCATCTTTTCCGAAAAATTTTGCTGCTAGTTTAACAACAGCGTCCTTATATGCCTTGTTAATAATTTGTCTCTATAGAAAATTCAAAACTGGATAAAATTTACACGAAATCCATTTTAAAGGGCACAAAAGCTTACTTCCTATAATCTAAATGATAATCAAAGATCATAGTCCGTATTCGATCAAGCCGTCGGTAAGTTATAATATTTCGTTTTCAGAAAAATTTTAAATTTCGTAATTTTCTTACTTTCAACAGTTTCGCAAATTGTGCAATCCCATTAAATACAAAGTATAGTCCAGCTTACGTCCTCACAGTTCAAAGACTGAATGAAAACCAAATATTGCTTGACATAAATATTGCGAGACACCAACAACTATGCTATAGGTTCCATAAAATGTGAGACGTTGAGGATGATTTAAATCAATATTAGTAGTGTGCTATATTGCTAAACACAACTTACACCTGAGGCATGAATATATGTGCAGTTCCACACCTACACACCTTACCAGGGATCAGTCGCCTATTACTACAGACGGTACATGTCTTACCAGACGGTTTTCTGAGGCAACACCCATTTTTGGGGCCAATCAGAGAGAGCGGATACAGAGGGTACTCCATATATGATAACTTGATTAGAGGCATGAACATATAGTGCAGTTTAACCGGTACATTGAGTTACCACGGTCATTCAACTATTATCATGACTGGTATATGCCTTAGCAGACAGGCTTCTGACTCGAAAGTCAAGCCGCTAAGATTTCAGTCATAATTCAACTATTATCACGAACGGTATATGCCTTAGCAGACAGGTTTCTGGGCCAACGCCCATTTTCTGGGCCAATCAGAGAGAGGTGATACAGAGGGTATTCCACATACGGTAACTTGATCAGTAATCGGATTCAAATATAATGAGTGATTTTCATTATTGAGATTGGGTAATACAACCAGACTGGTTTCTGAGGCAACACCTATTTTCTGGATAATTGCCTTTAGTCAAGACTGATTTGCTTAGGAACTCGTCACTGCTAATTAAAGAATGCGAAGCTACGCTCAGAAATGTTTAAGTTGAAAGTTATAGCAATTGCGTAAACTAACTCAATTTGCTTAGGAGTGCATTACTGGTAATTAAAGAATGGGATAGTACACTCAGAATTGTTTCAGAACATTCGCGTAAACTAACTGAATTTGCGAAAAAAAAGGTATAAATTGGTATAAATTTATAGAAATGATTAACTATGACAAGATGACATTATGACTTGGCCTAGCTTCACTTCTCGGATGTGTTCCGTATAATGCACGAGTAACATTTGAACAGTGTTGTCAATATAAAATATGCTCTAACATTATAGTATACTAAAAAGTTGATACTAATAGAGATGTAAATGCCCAGAAAGGAATTTTAATAAAGAAATTCAGAACAATCCATAGAAATCCTTATAAATCAAGCAGTGAGGTGATTATAGGTTTGAAGCATCATGGATCGCAATCATCAATGACCCTAACCACCAAGGACCTGAACCTCCAAAGGTCCCCTATCCCCAACCTCCAAGGGGCCCCTCCCCCCATTTGTTTTATTTTTTTGAAGTTTTTTTTAACTTTTTTTATTATTTTTTTTGATATATTGATATATTTTTTCAACTTTTTTTACTTCTCTTAGAATGACAAGTAACATACTTAAAACATGAAAAAATCATATTTAATATTTTCCAAATTCAAAATGAGAATGGTATAGATTCTATGAGTGATTGTGTAATATGACTACTGGTAAATGCCTTAGCAGACAGGCTTCTGACTCGACAGTCAACCCGGTCAGATTTCAGTAATAATATATACGAAGTGCACACCATTTAAGGTAGCCTCAATATCCCAAAAAAAAAAGAAAGAAAAAAAACCGGTCCATCTTGGTTAGAAGTTAATATGTTCATTTTTTGAGTATAAAATACAGGTCGAAATTACAATTTTTTTAGTTTGAAAAGCTCTTTCAGCGAGTCAAATAGATTTTTTGGTTTTTTGATTGATTATTTTCACTGATAGTTGATATGGAGAATTCCAAGCGAATGCTGGTGAGTAAATTTTTTCTCATATTTTAATAAAAAGGAAACCCTTTCGTGCTGCCATTAAGTCAGCATTCACTTATATTAGACTTATATGTAAATATGCATGTATCAGATACTAGAATTGTAACAAATAACTATTACTTATTCAAATTCTTCCTTGAGTAGATACCACCGTGAGGGATTTAAGCCTTTCTAGGCCCTCGATGCAATAGGGTATGAGATATTATCGTGAACATAGGTATCAATTAAATAACATAAAATATGTCATTCAAGATGCTAAATGTATTAAGAACCTTACCACTTTTCAGAGGTTAAGAGACGTACTGTTTAATTAAAATAGGAAGCTTTTTTAAAAGTATAAACAGCTTTAACGTAGATAGCATCATATTAAAAATATAATAGGTTTAGCCTCCATCTAGGACTGCCGCTCTTTTCTCTATGTGTTTAAGTAGGTTGAAATTTAGGTCTTTAAGTTTACGAGCTACTTACTGAGAAAACTGAAAATAATTTTTTATTTTAGGATGTTGTTGATCAAACCCCCCAGCAAAAGCGGGTAATGTTGGATATCCCCCTGGGAGCAATGTGAGTCATAGAAAAATACACAATGAAAATGCCCCCTTGCGCATTTTCGAAGATTCGAGTGCTACAAGAAAACAGATAAGGATGCTTGTAAAAACACAAGAAAAGATAGACATTCACTTCTGTTTAAAGGAAGAGACGTTAGGCGCTATACTCAGTTAAACCATGCAAGGAAGTTTCCTATAGTGTCGTTTTGCTAAATTTTCAATTGATCTGTGAATGTTTCTTTCTAAAAGCAGTATTTTTATGATTTCAAATAAAATTCGTTGACTTTTTGATACTCCCATTACTCAAAAGGTCCAGAGATTCTTAGAATAAATTTTATATCCTAATCCCCTGTGATATAACCTATTCATCACATGAAAAGCCCATTATAACTGTAGATTTTTTATCTAAAATATACTTTAAAGTTGATTATAGAATGGATTTTTTCCATTTCGGCACCCATAGTTGACTTTCTGGTACTATTCCTACTTGCATCGATAGCTAAACTACCAAGTGAGAAAAAATTGTCATTTTTTGAAAAAAGTGTATTTCTGCTTTTATTGATAATATTTTTAGGATGATATTTATCATGTAATTATAACAATAAAGATATTTTAATGCATTACTTTGTCTTTGTTTCCATTATTTTCTTAGAGTACGATGTCAACTCTTGAGGAAACTCAAAACTTTTTTCCCATCTTTGCAAAAATTCAGAACTGAAGTGGAAACTTTTTATTTTCTTTTGAAAAAAAATTAGAATTGATCTGTAGCTTTTTTTTTCTTTGAGAAAATTCAGAAGGGAAGTTGAACTTTTTCTTCACTTTATTGAGAAAACTCAGAATTAGAGTGGAACTTTTTACCTTCAGAAGAGAACTTGAACATTTTTACACTTCTTTGAGAAAACGCAGAATTAAAGTAGAACTCTTTGTCTTCATGGCGAATATTCACAATCAAAGTATAACTGTTTCTATCTTCTACTGAAAAATTTAGAACAGAAAATTATGGATGTTCTTATTTCTTAAAACTATAACCCAACTTTATATAAAAAAGAAAAAATTAAATGTTATTAATAAAATCAGATGTATTTTAAAGTGGGATGTTCATATTTATGAAAACTAATCCCCAACTTTATTAAAAAATCTGCAAAAAAGTACCCAATTATTAAAATCAGATGTATTTTAAACATGTATGTTCTCATTTCTGAAAATTAAAACCCAACTTTATTAGAAAATCAAATATTATTAATAAAACCAGACATACACATAGAAAGTTTATGGAATATAGCTCAGAAAAGTTCAAAATAGCAAACTAGACATCCCAAATCATGAGTTTCATGCAATAGGCACCTACGAAAGGTTAAGAAACCTAAATATAATGTATAAAACATTAAAAAATCTAGATGCATGATCAGTTGGGTCTCGTGAATAGAACTATGAATGGAAGCACTAGTAACCTTGACATTCAAAGATGATGTTGTCAAGTTGATATATATCCTTCCAAATCAGCTATAAATGATAATTTTTTCTCACTTGGTAGTTTAGCTATCGATGCATGTAGGCAAAGTACCAGAATGTCAACTATGGTGCCAAACTGTAACAAACCCATTCTATAATCCACTTTAAAGTATATTTGTATATAAAAAATCGACAGTTATAATGAGCTTTTCAAATGATGAATAGGCTATATTGCAGGGGATTAGGATATAAAATATATTCTAAGAATCTCTGGACCTTTTGAGTAATGGGAGTATCAAAAAGTCAACGAATTTTATTTGAAATCATAAAAATACTGCTTTTAGAAAGAAACATTCACAGATCAATTGGAAATTTAGCAAAACGACACTATAGGAAACTTCCTTGCATGGCTTCACTGAGTATAGCGCCTCACATCTCTTCCTTTAAACAGAAGTGAATGTCTATCTTTTTCTTGTGTTTTTACAAGCATCCTGATCCATTTTCTTGTAACACTCGAATCTTCGAAAATTCGCAAGGGGGTATTTTCATTGTGTATTTTTCTATGACTCACATTGCTGCCAAGGGTAACATCCAACTTTGCCCGCTTTTGCTGGGGGGGGTTGATCAAAAACATCCTAAAATAAAAAATTATTTTCAGTTCTCTTAGTAGGTAGCTCGTAAACTTAAAGACCTAAATTTCAACCTACTTAAACACATAGAGAAAAGAGCGGCAGTCCTAGATGGAGGCTAAACCAAGTATATTTTTAATATGATACTCTCTACGTTAAAGCTGTTGTGTGTGTGTGTGTGTGTGTGTGTGTGTGTGTGTGTGTGTGTGTGTGTGTGTGTGTGTGTGTGTGTGTGTGTGTGTGTGTGTGTGTGTGTGTGTGTGTGTGTGTGTGTGTGTGTGTGTGTGTGTGTGTGTGTGTGTGTGTGTGTGTGTGTGTGTGTGTGTGTGTGTGTGTGTGTGTGTGTGTGTGTGTGTGTGTGTGTGTGTGTGTGTGTGTGTGTGTGTGTGTGTGTGTGTGTGTGTGTTTGTGTGTGTGAACATTGATGCTCAAGGTAAAATTTTGAATCAAACACTTTTAGCATATCGAATGTCCTTACTGAAAAACTACTGCATTAAAAAAAAAATTTATTTATCATACGACTTAAATTATTTCATCAGATACGCCAGCACTTATGAACGATCTTTTTGAAATTTTGCTAAAAACATCGATGCTACAGGTAAAAGTTTTAATCAAACACTTTTAGGATATCGAGTGTCCTTACTAAAAACTACTGCATTAAAAAAAAATTAAATTTATCATACGAGTTAAAATACTTCGTCAGATACGCCATCACACATGAACAATTCTTTTTAATTTCTCCTATCAACATTGATTCTTTAGGTAAAATTTTGGATCAGTAAATTTGAGGATATCGAGAATACCTACTAATTTGACACGACAATCAAAATTATAACATAAGATACGAAATAACTTGTAAACGATCCTTTTTAAATTCTTCTAACAACATCGATTCTCAAGCGAAATGTTTGAATCAGACACTTTTAGGATATCGAGTGTCCTTACTAAAAAAAAAACTACTGCATTAAAAAAAATAAATTAAATTTATCATACGACCTAAATTATTTCATCTTTTGAAATTCTGCTAAAAACATCGATGCTCAAGGTAAAAGTTTGAATCAAACACTTAAGATGAAGAAATTTCTTCAAAGTCAAGGCTACAAGAAAAAAATTTCTGGATATTTTTTTCAGTTTGTAGTTTACGTACTAATATCAATATCAGTAACGATTCTATTTGAACTTTCTCCAAGTTAATCAAATTGATCTCTAAAGGGTTCATGATAAAAAAAATAGTTTGGGCCAAGAAAAAAAAAACTAAAATAATGTCGTGAAATCATTTTCAACACTCAGATCAGGGTGACGTTGGGATTGAATCATAGAGAAACATCGAATTTACTTTTTTAAAAAATGTGACTCAAAGACGTTTCGTTCTTTTCTATGGCTTGAAATTGCATACAAACGAGCCAATCAGGTGTTACAATCCTTTTGTTTGCTCAAAATTCGACAAAGCAACGACGGTTTGGCTAGTTTTATTTTGCATGATATTTCTAAAGCCAATCAAGATGAAGAAATGTCTTCATAGTCAAGGCTATAAGAAAAAAAGTTCTGGATATTTTTGTCAGTTTGTAGTTTACGCACTAATATCAATATCAGTAACGATTCTATTTTAACTTTCTCCAAGTTGATCAAATTGGTCTCTAAAGGGTTCATGATTAAAAAAAAATAGCGCACGCCATGCTGAATGTGCTTTCAAAAAACCCATCTGGTCGAAAACATGTTTGTTATCGTTAATAATTTCCAAAGATGTAAGAAAATTATGGAAAATACAATTCTCTGATTCAAATCTGAAACTTTAGTCTATTTTCGGATCGAAAAATAAAACTATTTCACCGAGTAAAACAACACAACCGAGTCTCTCAAACCCCTTAAAGCTATATTAAAAGATAAAAGAAATAATTATTTAACACAAAAAAATTCGTTTTTAATGAGCAACTATCAACGAAAAACAAAACAGAATTAGGCAGCCGATTCTCTCAAACCCCTTTAAGATCTTGCAAGATATACAAGAGCCGCTGATATACCAAACCTAAAACGAAGTTAATGGGCACCAAAACCAGAAAAACCACACGCGATCAGCTAACAAAGTCTCTCAAACCCCGTTAAGCTCTTTTAAAAGATACAAGAACTACTTATTTAACACAAAAATTTTGTTTTTAATGGGCACCAATTAAATAAAAACAACACGGAATCAGGCAACAGAGTCTCTCTAACCCCGTAAATCTATTTTAAAATATACAAGAACTAATTATTTAACAAAAAAATTTCGTTTTTATTGAGCACAATGAAATAAAAACTACCCGAAATCAGGAAAAAGAGTCTCACAAACCCCGTAAAAGCTCTTTTAAAGGATGCAACACCTACTTATTTAAAAAAAAATTTTGTTTTTTAATGGGCATAAAGTAAAGAAAAACCACACTGAATCAGGCAACTGAGTCTCTCAAACCCCGTAAAGCTCTTTTAAAAGATACAAAAACTACTTATTTGACACAAAAATTTCGTTTTAAAAGGGCACCAAGTAAAGAAAAACCACACGGAATCAGGCAACCGAGTCTCTCAAACCCCGTAAAGCTCTCTTAAAAGATGCAAGAACTACTTATTTAACACAAATCTTTTGTTTTTAATGGGCACAAAGTAAAGAAAAACCACACGGAATCAGGCAACCGAGTCTCTCAAACCCCGTAAAGCTCTATTAAAAGATACAAGAACTACTTATTTAACACAAAAATTCCATTTTTAATGGGCACCATGTAAAGAAAATCCACACGGAATCAGGCAACGGAGTCTCTCAAACCCCTTAAAGCTATTTTAAAAGATACAGGAACTACTTAATTATCAAAAACTTTGCGTTTTTAATGAAAAGTAAGTAAAGAAAAACCACACGGCGACGGTCCACAGAGTCACGAAGGCTAAGAGAAGAACTTTTAAGAGCTACAAGAGCTACTTTATTCAGCCAAAAATTTTGTTTTTAATAGGCCGCCGGACAAAACAAAAAACATGGAATCAGGAAACAGAGTCTTTCAAACCCCGAAAAGCTCTTTTACAAGATACAAGAACTACTTATTTAACACAAAAATTTCGTTTTTAATGGGCACCAAGTAAAGAAAAACCATACGGAATCAGGCAACCGAGTCTCGCAAACCCCGTAAAGCTCTTTTAAAAGATGCAAGAACTACTTATTTAAAAAAACAATTTTGTTTTTTTTGGACAGCGAGTAAAGAAAAACAAAACATAATTTAGCAATCGATTGTCTCAAACCCATGAAATTTGAGATAATGGATAATAGAGATAATGATTAATCACAAAAATTTCGATTTAAACATAAACCAAGTAAATAACAAAAAAACGGAATTAGTAAATCAATTCTTTAAAACTCAGGAAAGATATTTTGAAGGGTACAAAAACTATTTATTTAAGACAAAAATTTCGTTTTTAATGGGCAGCAAGTAAAGAAAAACCATACTGAATCAGTCAACTGATTCACTAAGACCCCGTAATTCTCTTAAAAAAGTTAATACACATACTTATATTTCACATAAATTTCTTTATTATTGTGCAGAATGAATAGAAAAACCACACGGAATAAGGCAACAAAGTCGCTCAAACCCCTGTACGATATGTTAAATCATAATGAAAATTAAATTGTAATGTATGAACATTTTATACAGAATTTCAAGGACGAATAAAAAACAGATGTTGGCTCGAAAAACACTCTGGTTGAAAAACTTAGAGTTGAAACTAACTTGTGTGGGGAATCCCCGTTCATACTGTTATCTTTTTTGCAATGTTTAGGAACAGGTGGGGAATCCCCGCTCGTTTCGAATGGTACCAACGGGGCATAAGCAAATAGCACGCAGTTTCATAACCTGTTTAATCACGTGTAGAGGTCCCATAGAATAACAATGGAAGGAACATAGCGCTATAGAATAGCATGGAAGGGAAAATAACCCTTAGAATAGCATGGGAGGGAACATAAGCCCTTAAAATAGCTTGGGAGGGAATATAAACCCTTAGAATAACATGGGAGGGAACATAAGCCCTTATAATAGCATGGGAGGGAACATAAACCCTTAGAATAGCATGGGAAGGAATATAAACCCTTAGAATAGCATGGGAGGGAACCTAAAATCCTGGAATAGCATAGGAAGGAACTTGAGCTCCTGGAATAGCATAGGAAGGAACATAAGCCCTTAGAATAGTATGGGAGGGAATATAATCTCGTAGAATAGCATAGGAAGGAACATAGCGCTATAGAATAGCATGGTAGGGAACATAAGCACTTATAATAGCATGGGATGGAACAAAAACCCTTAGAATAGCATAGGAAGGAACATAAGCCCTTAGAATAGCATGGGAGGGAATATAAACCCTTAGAATAACATAGGAGGGAACATAAGCCCCTATAATATCATGGGAGGGAACATAAGCCCTTAAAATAGCATGGTCCTATAGCTGCAAGCAAATAACATGGGAATTCCTATGCCTGCAAGCAAATAGCATGGTCCTATAGCTGCAAGCAAATAACATGGTCCTATAGCTGCAAGCAAATAACATGGGAATTCCTATACCTGCAAGCAAATTCCATAGATACACCTTACTGAGATACCACAGAAACTACGGTTTACGCAAAAATGCAGGTTTCGGTACAGATAATGAAAACGCCCGTGGCACAAATGTCACGTGAAAATATGACTGTGGCGCGTTAAAATACGAAGGCAGAAACATGGAATAAGATAGTAGTTTTTTTACCAGTATGATTTTATTTTTTTAAATTAGCCACTGTATTTAAAATTAGCCACTGATCAGCCATGAAATTACCGAATGAATACCAATCCTAATTGATATTAAATAAAAAAAACAAGTATTTTAAACTGCATTTCAGGAGCGATATTAAAACTTAAAACGATCAGAGATTATTCCGTATATTAAAGAAGCTGTCCCCTCCTCAACGCCCAGCTCTTTACACTAAAGTTTTTTATTGTTTTAAAAAGTAGAGTTGTGAGAAAAAGTCAAACTTTAGCTTACAGAGGAGGCGTTGAGGAAGAGACAGCCCCTTTCATATACAGAATAATTTATGTTCGTTTTAAGTTTCAATGTTGCAGCCCATTTTCCAACTTGAAGTACTTATCTTTTTCACCCACAACTATACTTTACAGCTTTTTGGATACCTCAACACCAAGAAATACTTTTCAAAGACCATTTCAGAGCAAGATACTTTATAAAGTTCCCTCCTAAACCCATTTTCCAACTTGAAGTACTTATCTTTTTCACCCACAATTATATTTTACAGCTTTTTGGATACCTCAACACCAAGAAATACTTTTCAAATAAGAGCTTTGCGGAGTTTGAGAGACTCGGGCGCCTGAGTCCGCGTTGTTTTTCTTTACTTAGTGCCATTTATTATTGAAATTTTGGTCTTAAATAAATAGTACTTCCATGTATTCTATTAACTTCTCGGAACTCGTAAGACTCTGCTGCCGTATACTATGTGGTTTTTCTTTACTCGCTGCTCATTAATGACGAATTTTTTGTTTAAAAACGAAACACACACACACACGCACACACACACACACACACACACACACACACACACACACACACACACACACACACACACAAACATAAACACACACACACAAAAAGATAAGTACTTCAAGTTGGAAAATGGGTTTAGGAGGGACATTATGAAAGTAACTTGCTCTGAAATGGTCTTTGAAAAGTATTTCTTGGTGTTGAGGTAACAAAAAAGATGTAATGTATAGTTGTGGGTGAAAAAGATAAGTACTTCAAGTTGTAAAATGGGTTTAGGAGTCATAAAAATCTTGTATCTATCTATGATTGGTTCGTTGATAATTAAGACTGGTAGTGGTGGATACATAAAATATGTTAAGTTATAATTTTTGGGCTTTAGATAATTAATTAATGTTGGATATTTGTTGATTGTTGGAGATTTAGATTTTATCTTGATCTGAAATGATCTTTGAAACGTATTTCTTGGTGTTCAGGTATCCAAAAAGCTGTAAAGTATAGTTGTGGGTGAAAATAAAACGTACTTCAAGTTGGAAAATGGGTTTAGGAGGGACATTAAGAAAGTAACTTGCTCTGAAATGGTCTTTGAAAAGTATTTCTTGTTGTTGAGGTATCCAGAAAGCTGTAAAGTGTAGTTGTGAGTGAAAAACATTAGTACTTCAAGTTGAAAAATGGGTTTAGGAGGGACATTAAGAATGTAACTTGCTCTGAAATGGTCTTTGAAAAGTATTTCTTGGTGTTGAGGTATCCAAAAAGCTGTAAAGTATAGTTATGGATGTAAAAGATAAGTACTTCAAGTTGGAAAATGGGCTTAGGAGGGACATTAAGAACGTAACTTGCTCTGAAATGGTCTTTGAAAAGTATTTCTTGGTGTTGAAGTATTCTAAAAGATGTAAAGTAGAGTTGAGGGTGCATAAGATAAATAAGTAAAGTTGGAAAATGGGTTTAGGAGGTACATTAAGAAAGTAACTCACTCTGAAATGGTCTTTGAAAAGTATAGCTTGGTGTTCAAATATCCAAAAAGCTGTAAAGTATAGTTGAAGGTGAAAATAAAAAGTACTTCAAGTTAGAAAATGTGTTTAGGAGGGACATTAAGAAAGTAGCTTTCTCTTAAATGGTCTTTGAAAAGTGTTTCTTAGTTACGAGGTATCCAAAAGGCTGTAAAGTATAGTTGTGGGTGAAAAAGATGAGTACCTCAACTTGGAAAATGGTTTAGGAGTGACACTAAGAAAGTAACTTGCTCTGAAATGGTCTTTGAAAACTATTTCTTGGTGTTGAGGTATCCAAAAAGCTGTAAAGTATAGTTGTGGGTAGAAAAGATAAGTCCTTCAACTTGTAAAATGGGTTTAGGATGGACATTAAGAAAATAACTTGCTCTGAAAACATATAATAAAGCCTTAAAAAGTATTAAAAAATGGGGAGGGGACTCTTGGGGGGCCCGGGGGGAGGCATTAGGGGGTCCGGGGGGCCCTTGGGGGCCGGGTGGTCCTTTGGGGGCCCGAAAGAGCCTTTGGGGGCCGGAGGGGCCCTTGGGGGGCCCTTTGGGAGCCCGAGGGACCTTTGGGGACCGGGGGCTTCCTTTGGGGTTGTGGTAGGGGGATCGGAGCCCTTTGGGGTTGGGGTAGGGGACCTCACGACACTGTTCAAATACAACTTGTGTATTATAACGACCACACTCAAAACCTCTTCTAAAACATCTTCTAAAATCATCTTTTAAAATGTCTCTAACTGTTTCGCCGAAATAATTCCCTAAAATGTCTAAAACGCTTTCGCTCAAATAACCCCTAAACGCAATTTATGCGTGTTCCTTTGTTTTTGGCATCCCTGCGCTGTCACATTTCAAATTACTAAGAAACCCTTTCTCGCGTTAATTTCTTCATCGCTAAGATGTTTCTTGGAGAATTTTTTCCATGGCGAAGTTTATTAATATCTTTGGAGTTCGACCAGTAGAATTGTTTCCGGGGCGAAGTTCATTAATGTCTTGGGTCTATTCCTGGAGAATTGTTTCTGGGCGAAGTTTTTTAATGTCTGACAGATGATGTCATGGTTGATTGATTTGTCAAGAAAGGGGAATTAATTTGTTGTTTCTAAGGGGAATTATTGTTTCCTAATCCTAGACACCTTGACATTCGCCTCAAGCGTGCACTTGGCCAAAACAACAACATCAGCAAATAAATCGACCTTGGAAAAAGAGGTCATTGACCGATTAACCACGTTTTCTCCCTAGGGACTCTATGCCCATATATGGATCCCCGTCACGATCAATAGGGGCCTTTCTACTGCTAACTCAACTTTTGAAGTAGTCCTCCTGAAAGACGGTCTGATAGATCTTTATTCTACATCTCACAAGGCTGCAGATTCAGTCTTTTCAAGGTCCAAGGAACTAGTCGTTGAGGGTTCCAATATCTTCGCCACTTCCAAAAGAAATAGGAAGGTCGTATAAATACGTGGTCTATGGTGTTGACACCAGTATACCAATAGAAGAATTTACAGCTGAACTAATTGATTCTTTGGGTCATCCCGTCCAACTATAAACAGCCACAAGACCCAGCTTGAAAAATTATGGTAATCTTATACCCAGTCACTCAGTGCTTATTGTATGCAAAAAAGGGTTGCAAAGAGAATTTTTTTTTGTATGGTATGGCCCTTCAGCATAAGTCCTATTAACCAAAGCCCCTACAATGCACAATTTGCCTAGCTCGTGGTCATAGCAAAAATACTTGTAAACAGTCACTCCAATCATGTCGAAAATGTGGTAAACCTAGCCACGTTATAGAAAATTGCACCGAGAAAGACACTTACTGTAAAAATTGTAATAATAAGGGGCACACGGCACTTGAGAAGCAACTTTGTCCAGCCCATCACACGAGAGCCGAGATCCTCTGAACCTCTGTGAGATTGAAATTGCAAGTCGACCCTTAAATGGCCAAAATGAAGTTTAAAGGACCAGAGGAAACAGGTCCCACCCTCGATTGATAAAGCCTGCTCATTTACCCAATTTCCTCTACTTAACGCCAAATCGCAGCCTTCCTCTTCCCAACTTCCAGTTTTATCGCATCCACAAGTTATTCATCATTATAATCAAGAATGGCAAAGGTTAGACACATGCCTCGCAGTTTCCCATCTTATAGAGGTTGGCATTGAACCAGTTGAACTGAAAAATATCCTTAAAAACGACCATTAATACGCTCCTAGGAGAGGAAATCTGGCAAATAGCTACGGTCCAACTTTTATCCTTCAAAGAAGGCATAGAATGCCATTCTAACTCAATATTTCCTACGATCCCAACTGCAACCAAGTCCCCCAGAAATTTGAAAGAATCACCAGCACCTGAAACGATGGTAGAAGCCCCAAGCCATAGCAAAATTAAAAAGAGCAAGAAAAGATGACCAACTCAGTAACACAGAAATTGACGACCCCTCACGAAGTCTCTTCGGGTGACGATGATGTTCAAAGCAAACCCCAAGCGAGAAGATACCCAACAAGAATGCTTGACGACTAATTAATGTGTGCCTTTAACTAATTTATCCCTTTCTAATAGCATTGCTTTTAATTATTCCGATATACAAAGTAACCAGCACGCCAACCCTATAAGCAGCCCCGATGGTACCTTAACTCACGCTAATGGTAAATCATATCTAACGTGGTGAACTTTATATATTTTGAATAAGCATCAAACTTCGATTCTTTTGATATATCCATTATTATCAATACTCTGTTTCTTAGAATTTCCGTTGTTATTGAGCCACGTCACTCCTTGATTACAGTTCGTTACCACGTACTGTTTAATTCTATGACAGATTTTGTCGGAAAAAAAATAGTCAAACTCTCCTCCTTTCCGTCAGATTTGAAATTTGTATAAACCATTAGCCTATGGTTTGTTATTAGATTCTATGGCAAATACCGTGATTAGATATTCCTTCATTATAGTTTGAGCACGAAACAGTTCCACCGCGGTCGTTTTTATTCTATGTAGGCAAGGCAGCGTTTTTGAATAAACAGTAATTTTTGTCTTTTGTCAAACAGTTCGTGGTAACGTACTGTAAGTAAGGAGCAAGCTGGCTCAATAGTAATCAAAACTCTAAGAAACAGAATTTTAGATTAATAGAGTTATTATTCTAATTGTAAATGTAACAAAAATCAAACTTAGGTTATTACAAGGTTATTGTACATTTTTTTTTTAACTGAAAGTAAGAAGCAACATTGAAACTTAAAACGAACATAAATTATTCTGTATATGAAAGGGGCTGTCTCCTCCTCAACGCCTCCTCTGTAAGCTAAAGTCTGTCTTTTTCTCACAACTCTACTTTTTAAAACAATAAAAAACTTTAGCGTAAAGAGCTGGGCGTTGAGGAGGGGACAGCTTCTTTCATATACGGAATAATCTCTGATCGTTTTATGTTTTAATATCTCTCCTTAAATGCAGTTTAAAATACTTGTTTTTTTTATTTAATATCAATTAGGATTGGTATTAATTCGGTAATTTCATGGCTGATCAGTGGCTAATTTTAAATACAGTGGATAATTTAAAAAAATAAAATCATACTGGTAAAAAAAACTACTTTCTTATTTCATGTTTCTGCCCTCGTATTTTAACGCGCCACGGTCATATTTTCACGTGACATTTGTGCCACGGGCGTGTTGATTATCTGTACCCAAACCTGCATTTTTGCGTAAACCGTAGTTTCTGTGGTATCTCAGTAGGGTGTATCTATGGAATTTGCTTGCAGGTATAGGAATTCCCATGTTATTTGCTTGCAGCTATAGGACCATGTTATTTGCTTGCAGCTATAGGACCATGCTATTTGCTTGCAGGTATAGGAATTCCCATGTTATTTGCTTGCAGCTATAGGATCATGCTATTTTAAGGGCTTATGTTCCCTCCCATGATATTATAAGGGCTTATGTTCCCTCCCATGTTATTCTAAGGGTTTATATTCCCTCCCATGCTATTCTAAGGGGTTATGTTCCTTCCTATGCTATTCTAAGGGTTTTTGTTCCATCCCATGCTATTATAAGGGCTTATGTTCCCTTCCATGCTATTCTATAGCGCTATGTTCCTTCCTATGCTATTCGAGGAGTTTATGTTCCCTCCCATACTATTCTAAGGGCTTATGTTCCTTCCTATGCTATTCTAGGAGCTTATGTTCCTTCCTATGCTATTCCAGGAGTTTATGTTCCCTCCCAGGCTACTCTAAGGGTTTATATTCCCTCCCATGCTATTATAAGGGATCATGTCCCCTACCAAGGTATTATAAGTGGTTATGGTCCATCCCATGCTATTATATGTGCTTATGTTCACTCCCATGCTATTTTAAGGGTTTATGTTCCCTCCCATGCTATTTTAAGAGCTTATGTTCCGTTCCATGCTATTCTAAGGGTTTAGGTTCCCTTCCATGCTATTCTATAGCGCTATGTTCCTTCCATTGTTATTCTATGGGACCTCTACACGTGATTAAACAGGTTATGAAACTGCGTGCTATTTGCTTATGCCCCGTTGGTACCATTCGAAACGAGCGGGGATTCCCCACCTGTTCCTAAACATTGCAAAAAAGATAGCAGTATGAACGGGGATTTCCCACACAAGTTTGTTTCAACTCTAAGTTTTTCAACCAGTGTTTTTCGAGCCATCATCTGTTTTTTATTCGTCCTTGAGATTCCGTATAAAATGTTCATACATTACAATTTAATTTTCATTATGATTTAACATATCGTACATGGGTCTAAGAGACTCGGTTGCCTGATTCCGTGTGGTTTTTCTTTACTTGGTGCGCATTAAAAATGAAATTTTTGTGTTAAATAAGTAGTTCTTGTATCTTTTAAAAGATCTTTTTGTGGTTTGAGAGACTAGTTCGCCTGATTCCGTTTTTTTTTTCTTAACTTAGTGCCCAATAATAAAGAATCTTGTTTGTTAAATAAGTAGTTCTTTTATCTTTTAAAATAACTTTACGGACGTTGAGAGACTAATTCGCCTGATTCCGTGTTTTTTTTCTTTACCTAGTTCCCATTAAAAACGAATTTTTATTGTTAAATAAGTATTTCTTTTATCTTTTAAAAGAGCTTTACGGGGCTTTAGAGACTCGGTTACCTGATTCCTTGTTTTTTTTCTTTACTTGCTGCCCAATAAAAACAAAATTTTTGTGTTAAATAAGTAGTTCTTGCATCTTTTAAAAGAGCTTTAGAGGGTTTTAGAGACTCGGGGGTCTGAGTCCATGTGTCTTTTATCCGGTAACCTATATTAACAAAATTTGTGTGTTAAATATGTGTGTCTCGTTTATTTTTTATTAACTTGACGGTCTTATAGAGACTCTTTTTTATGATTCCGTGGTATTTTTATTTACAGGGTAACCATTAATTACTATAATTTTGTCTTAAATACGTAGCTCTTGTATCTTTTAAAAGAGATTTACGGGGTTTTAGAGACTCGGTTGCCTGATTCCTTGTTTTTTTTATTTACTTGGTGTCCAATAAAAACAAAATTTTTGTGTTAAATAAGTTGTTCTTGCATGTTTTAAAAGAGGTTTACAGAGTTTGAGAGACTCAGTTGCCTGATTCCGTGTGGTTTTTCTTTTATTGGTGCCCATTAAAAACGAAATTTTTGTGTTAAATGAGTATTTTTTGTATCTTTTAAAAGAGCTTTAGGGGACTTTAGATACTCGGTTGCCAGATTCCGTGTTTTTTTTATTTAATTTGTGCCAATTAAAAACTACAATGTTTTGTTAAATAATTAGTTCTTGCATCTTTTAAAAGAGCGTTACGGGGTTTGAGAGACTCGGTTGCCTAATTCCGTGTGGTTTTTCTTTACTTGGTGCCCATTAAAAACAATATTTTATTTTTAAATATGTAGTTCTTGTACCTTTTAAATTAGCTTTAAGTGGTTTGATAGACTCGGTTGACTGATTCTGTGTGATTTTTCTTTAATTGGTGCCCATTAAAAACAAAATTTTTGTGTTAAATAAGTATTTCTTGCATCTTTTAATAGAGCTTTTCGGGGTCTAATAGACTTGAGTGCCTGATTCCGTGTGGTTTTTCTTTACGTGGTGCCCAATAAAAACGAAATTTTTGTGTTAAATAAGTGGTTTTTGTATCTTTTAAAAGAGCTTTACGGGGTTTGAAAGAGTTGATTGCTTGATTCCGTGTGGTTTCCCTTTACCTAGTGCCCATCAATAAATAAATTGTTTTGTTAAATAAGTAGTTGTTTTATCATTTAAAAGAGTTTTACGGATTTTAAGAAACTTTATTGTCACTTTCTGTTTGTGTATTTTTTCTTTCTGTCTAATAAAAACGAAAATTTTCGTTAAATAAATAGTTATTGTACATTTTAAAAGAGCTATAAGGGGTTTGAGAGACTCGGTTGACGGATTACGTGTCGTTTTTATTTAATTTGTGCCCATTAAAAACGAAGTTTTTTGTGTTAAATAAGTAGTTCTTGTATCTGTTAATAGAGCTTTAAGGGGTTTGAGAGACTCGGTTGTGTTGTTTTACTCGGTGAAATAGTTTTATTTTTCGATCCGAAAATAGACTAAAGTTTCAGATTTGAATCAGAGAATTGTATTTTCCATAATTTTCTTACATCTTTGGAAATCATTAACGATAACAAACGTGTTTTCGACCAGATGGGTTTTTTGAAAGCACATTCAGCATGGCGTGCGCTATTCTTTTTTTATCATGAACCCCTTATAGACCAATTTGATCAACTTGGAGAAAGCTCAAATAGAATCGTTACTGATATTGATATTAGTGCGTAAACTACAAACTGACAAAAATATCCAGAACTTTTTTTCTTATAGCCTTGACTTTGAAGACATTTCTTCATCTTAATTGGCTTTAGAAATATCATGCAAAATAAAAATAGCCAAACCGTCGTTGCTTTGTCGAATTTTGAGCAAACAAAAGGATTGTAACACCTGCTTGGCTCGTTTGTATGCAATTTCAAGCCAGTGAAAAGAACGAAATGTCTTTGAGCAAAATTTTTTTTTTAAAGTAAATGTGATGTTTCTCTATGATTCAATCCCAACGTCCCCCTGCTCTGAACCTGAACCATGAACCCTTTAGAGATCAATTTGATCAACTTATAGAAAGTTCAAATAGAATCGTTACTGATATTGATATTAGTGCGTAAACTACAAACTGACAAAAATATCCAGAACTTTTTTTCTTATAGCCTTGACTTTGAAGACATTTCTTCATCTTAAGTGTTTGATTCAAACTTATACCTTGAGCATCGATGTTTTTAGCAGAATTTCAAAAGATGAAATAATTTAGGTCGTATGATAAATTTAATTTATTTTTTTAATGCAGTAGTTTTTTTTCAGTAAGGACACTCGATATCCTAAAAGTGTCTTATTCAAACTTTTACCTTGGGAATCAATGTTGTTAGAAGAATTTCAAAAGGATCGCTTATGAGTGCTGGCGTATCTGATGAAATAATTTAGGTCGTATGGTCAATTTAGTAAGGACACTCGATATCCTAAAAGTGTCTGATTCAAACTTTTACCTTGAGCATCGATGTTGTTAGCAGAATTTCAAAGGGATTGCTTATGAGTGCTGGCGTATCTGATGAAGTAATTTAGGTCGTATGATAAATTTAATTTTTTTTTTAATGCAGTAGTTTTTAGTAAGAACACTCGATATCCTAAAAGTGTTTGATTAAAACTTTTACCTTGAGCATCGATGTTTTTAGCAAAATTTCAAAAGGATCGTTCATAAGTGCTGGCGTATCTGATGAAATAATTTAAGTCGTATGATAAATTTAATTTTTTTTTAATGCAGTAGTTTTTCAGTAAGGACATTTGATACGCTAAAAGTGTTTGATTCAAAATTTTACCTTGAGCATCAATGTTCACACACACACACACACACACAAACACACACACACACACACACACACACACACACACACACACACACACACACACACACACACACACACACACACACACACACACACACACACACATACACACACACACACATACACACACCCATACACACACACACTCACACACAAACTCTCTACCACACACACAGAAACACACAAACACATTCTCACTCACACACACTCACACACACACACTCACACAGACACACTCACACACACACACACACACACATAGAGACGACAAACACAAAGAGAAAACACACACACACACACACACACACACAGCCACACACACACACACACACAGACACACACACATAAACACACACACACAAAAAGATAAGTACTTCAAGTTGGAAAATGGGTTTAGGAGGGATCTTATGAAAGTAACTTGCTCTGAAATGGTCTTTGAAAAGTATTTCTTGGTGTTGAGGTATCCAAAAAGCTTTAATGTAGAGTTGTGTGTGAAAAAAATAATTACGTAATGTAGGAAAATGGGATAATGAGGGTTATAAATAAATTAAAATGATCTCACCTGGTCTATCAAAATAATATCTTGGTGTTGAGTTATCAAAAAAGCTGTAAAATATAGTTGTGTGTGAAAAAGATAAGTACTTCAAGTTGGAAAATGGGTTTAGGAGGGACATTAAGAAAGTATCTGGCTCTGTAATGGTCTTTGAAAAGTATTTGTGGGTGTTGAGGTATCCAAAAAGCTGTAAAGTATAGTTGTGGTTGAAAAATATAAGTACTTCAAGTTGTAAAATGGTTTTAGGAGGTAAATTAAAAATGTAACTTCCTCTGTAATTGTCTTTGAAGATTTTTTCTTGGTGGTGAAGTATCCAAAAAGCTGTTAAGTATAGTTGAAGATGAAAAAGATAGGTACTTGAAGTTGGAAAAGGAGTTTAGGAGGGTCAATAAGAAAGTACATTGCTCTGAAATGGTCTTTGAAAAGTATGTCTTGCTGTTTAAGCAATCGAAAAGCTGTAATGAATAGGTTAGTGTGAATGATACATGTCATTATATTTGGAAAAGAGGTTTAGGAGTGACATAAAGACATTTAATAATTCTGAAATGGTCTTTAAAAAGTATTTCTTGGTGTTGAGTTGACACAAAAGATGTAAAGTAATCTGTTAGGTGAAAGACATAAGTACTTCGACTTGTAAAATGGGTTTAGGAGGGACATTAAGAAAGTAACTTGCTCTGAAATGGTCTTTGAAAAGTATTTCTTGGTGTTGAGGTATCCAAAAGGCTGTAAAGTTTAGTTGTGGGTGAAAAAGATAAGTACTTCAACTTGGAAAATGGGTTTAGGAGGGACATTAAGAAAGGAACTTGCTCTGAAATGGTCTTTGAAAAGTATTTATTGGTGTGGAGGTATCCAAAAAGCTGTAAAGTATAGTTGTGGGTGAAAAATATAAGTACTTAAACTTGTAAAATGGGTTTAGGATGGACATTAAGGAAATAACTTGCTCTGAAAAGATATAATAAAGCCTTAAAAAGTATTAAAAAATGGGGAGGGGACTCTTTGGGGGCCCGGGGGGGAAGGCATTCGGGGTTCCGGGGGGCCCTTGGGGGCCGGGTGGTCCTTTGGGGGCCTGGGAGGGCCTTTGGGGGCCCGGAGGGGCCCTTGGGGGGCCCTTTGGGAGCCGGGGGGACCTTTGGAGACCGGGGGCTTCCTTCGGGGTTGTGGTAGGGGGATCGAAGCCCTTTGGGGTTGGGGTAGAGGACCTCACGACACTGTTCAAATACAACTTGTGTATTATAACGACCACACTCAAAACCTCTTCTAAAACATCTTCTAAAATCATCTTTTAAAATTTCTCTAACTGTTTCACCGAAATAATTCCCTAAAATGTCTAAAACGCTTTCGCTCAAATAACCCCTAAACGTAGTTTATGCGTGTTCCTTTGTTTTTGGGATCCCTGCGCTTTCACATTTCAAATTACTAAGAAACCCTTTCACGTGTTAATCTCTTCATCGCTAAGATGTTTCTTGGAGAATTGTTTCCATGGCGAAGTTTATTAATATCTTTGGAGTTCGACCAGTAGAATTGTTTCCGCGGCGAAATTCATTAATGTCTTGGGTCTATTCCTGGAGAATTGTTTCTGGGCGAAGTTTTTTAATGTCTGACAGATGATGTCATGGTTGATTGATTTGTCAAGAAAGGGGAATTAATTTGTTGTTTCTAAGGGGAATTATTGTTTCCTAATCCTAGACACCTTGACATTCGCCTCAAGCGTGCACTTGGCCAAAACAACAACATCAGCAAATAAATCGACCTTGGAAAAAGAGGTCATTGACCGATTAACCACGTTATCTCCCTAGGGACTCTATGCCCATATATGGAGCCCCGTCACGATCAATAGGGGCCTTTCTACTGCTAACTCAACTTTTGAAGTAGTCTTCCTGAAAGACGGTCTGATAGATCTTTATTCTACATCTCACAAGGCTGCAGATTCAGTCTTTTTAAGGTCCAAGGAACTAATCGTTGAGGGTTCCAATATCTTCGCCACTTCCAAAAGAAATAGGAAGGTCGTATAAATACGTGGTCTATGGTGTTGACACCAGTATACCAATAGAAGAATTTACAGCTGAACTAATTGATTCTTTGGGTCATCATGTCCAACTATAAACAGCCACAAGACCCAGCTTGAAAAATTATGGTAATCTTATACCCAGTCACTCAGTGCTTATTGTATGCAAAAAAGAGTTGCAAAGAGAATTTTTTTTTGTATGGTATGGCCCTTCAACATAAGTCCTATTAACCAAAGCCCCTACAATGCACAACTTGCCTAGCTCGTGGTCATAGCAAAAATACTTGTAAACAGTCACTCCAATCATGTCGAAAATGTGGTAAACCTAGCCACGTTATAGAAAATTGCACCGATAAAGACACCTACTGTAAAAATTGTAATAATAAGGGGCACACGGTACTTGAGAAGCAACTTTGTCCAGCCCATCACACGAGAGCCGAGATCCTCTGAACCTCTGTGAGATTGAAATTGCCCTACTCCGTCGTAGCTGCAACAATCCCTAGACAACCAACTCCAAGTCGACCCTTAAATGGCCAAAATGAAGTTTAAAGGACCAGAGGAAACAGGTCCCACCCCCGATTGATAAAGGCTGCTCATTTACCCAATTTCCTCTACTTAACGCCAAATCGCAGCCTTCCTCTTCCCAACTTCCAGTTTTATCGCATCCACAATTTATTCATCATTATAGTCAAGAATGGCAAAGGTTAGATACATGCCTCGCAGTTTCCCATCTTATAGAGGTTGGCATTGAACCAGTTGAACTGAAAGTAGTAAAGCATTAATAGATACAGCCGGTGATTACGTAATATGCCTTATCAGGGTCATTTGCCTATTACAATGAACTCTACATGGCTTGGCAGACATGTTTTTTATTATGAAATCGATTTTTTTGTGTGTCAGTCGATTAGAGAAAGCTGGTGGTTAGTCCAATATAATAACTTGATTGGTCGGTTTTCTAAAAAAAACTTGTTAAGGTATAATGTACTTAATTTAAAAAAAAAAACCCGATATAATGTTCCTACACTGCATCCCAATGTTCATTATGCTTTAAGACATTGTTTATACTACACCATATATTTTTAACTTTTGAAAACAATGGATTTGTCAATTTTCAATGTGAGTACACTTTTCATTCTTTTATTTCCCAAAAAAAAAATAAAGAAAAACGTTTTACTAGTAAATTCAAATTTAAGAGTGACTTAGCCCCCCGCCCCACCCATACTGCAAAAACTTAAGAAAATGACGAGTATATTCGATATAAACGTCAAAGCACGCTTTTTTCTATTATGTAAATAAAATCTATCCATCATAGGTTGTTTACAAGTTTTAATTGTTTTTAAAAACACTTCTTTATCATTCAGAAATAAAGCTTTTTCCTAACATGATATATTTTTTTGCATTGAAAGAAAAGCTTGCGTGTTACAAAGGGTGTGAGAGTTTTGGGGGGGGTTAAATTTTACTAGCACGGGCGATAAACGGGGGGGATCTAAGTCTGAGTTCTTGGGGACGTACGGGAGGAAAAAAAATTAGCGGGGGAGGGGGGCCTATTGGCCCTCCATTTTTTTTTTTGCTTACTTAAAAATTACATTATAACTTTTAATTTCCATTCGAATGAGTCTCCAGATAGGATCTTTTAACTTATATAGTAGGGTTCTCTGATGGTGTGTTTTTCATTAAAGTTCTATGAGTTTTAGAGGGTGTTTTCTCCCTTTTTCGAAAACAAGGCAATTTTTCTCAGGCGCGTAACTTTTGATCGGTATAGCTAAACTTGATGAAACTGATATATTTGAAATCATAAGGATTCGCTCTTTACGCTAAAGTTTTTTATTGTTTAAAATAATAAGTTTGTGAGACAAGGTCAAACCTTAGCGTTAAGAGCGATGCGATGAGGAGGGGGACAGCCCCTTTCATATAGAGACTAATTTCTGTTCGTTTTAATGTCGCTCCTTACTTTCAGTTTTAAAACACTTTTTTCTTCTATTTAATTTCTGATCGTTTTTTAGTTAATGCAGCTTTTATTTGCATACAAAATTTAGTTTTCTTTTGCTAGATGGATGTCTTTACAAATTAACTGACGTAACTAACTTATATATCCGTGTATTTTTCTTCTGGCAAAAAAATACAAAGTTGCAGATTTTTGCAGATATGAGCTTAAAAGCGGTGTAATATAGTTTTTTGATACGCTGAATCTGAAGGTTTGATTTTCATTAAAATTCATTCACTTGTAGGGGGTGTATCCCCCCCCCCCCTCTTTAAAAAAAAAAACAAAACAAGCGACACGGCTCAATAGTAATCCAAACTTTTAAAAACGGAATTTTGATGTTAATAAATGTATCAAAAGAATGTGTTTATAATGCTGATTCTAAATATATATAAATTTTATTACGTTTAGTATTACTCATCAAAGGCTATGAGCCTGATCGGTATAGCTAAACTTGATGAAACTGATATATTTGAAATCAATAGGATTCGCTCTTTACGCTAAAGTTTTTTATTGTTTAAAAAAAAAATAAAGTTGTAAGACAGGGTCAAACTTTAGTATGAAGAACGATGGGGTGAGGAGGGGGACAGTCCCATTCATATAGGGAATATTTCTGTTCGTTTTAAGTTTTAATGTCGCTCCTTACTTTCAGTTTTAAAAAACTTTTTTTTTTATTAAGTTTCTGATCGTTTTTTAGTTAATGCAGCTTTTATTTGCATAAAAATTTTACTTTTCTTTTGCTAAATGGATCTCTTTACAAATTAACTTACGTAACTAACTTCTATATTCGCGTATTTTTCTTCTGGCAAAAAAAAAAATACAATGTTGCAGATTTTTGCAGATACTATTTTTAATTAATCCTGTAGCAAACCGGAGTTTTTGAAGCACGATTCACGCTATTAAAGCTTAGTATTTCTGAGTCCAGTTGAAATGTGCACCATTTTAGAAAATTCCCCTTATTTTTTTCAGTTTTACCAGTTTTCATCTAAAAATGGAAAAAGGGGTTGGTTTTTTTCATGCTAAATTTTGCCTTTTTTTTCAAGGAAAAGCTTTGCATAAAAAAAAATATATAATTATCAACTTTTCGTGTTTGATACTATGGAATTGAATGCCTAACGCCCTCCGTTAATATTCTGAATAAGTAAGAATTAAATTGCGTTATTTTTTCAACTTTTGGGGGTTTGATATTAAAGGGGTAGTACCCTCCCGTGAGCTAAATAGTTTGAAAACTGAAAATGATTTTTATATTTTAGAATGCTGTTGATCAATCATCGGAGCTTCTTCTTTGTGATGCTAGCACCGATTCTACAGATTGTATTATGGAAGTTCATTACACTGAGGATGGGTTAGGAAAATGAAACTTTTAGGAATGGGTCTACAGGCTAAACAATAGCGCGCGCACATAACCTCTTCTAAATTAACCTTAAAAAATGAAACTATCTTTTTTTTATCATGAATTGTTTAGCCTGTAGACCCATTCCTGAAAGTTTCATTTTCCTAACCTAACCCCTTTCCAAGGTAGTCAAAAGTATCTAAATTAAACTTAAAAAATGAAACGATCTTTTTTTTTTAGCCAAAAGTATCTAAAGTAGAATTGGTAATGTTCTATCAGCTGTAAGCCACGCCAGATAAATGATAAAAGAAACTAGTCAAACAAGTCCTCTCGACAGAGAAATGGGTTGCAAACGGTGTTTTCTAATTAGCCGATTTAGACTCAAAACGATCTGAAATTAACATAAGTTGGGTACGAAACCCCTATGCCTTCCCAAGACCAGAACAAAATTTGCACTTTACTGAAAAATATAAGTTAATGTGCATTGTCAGTTTATTCCTAACCTAACCCCTTTCCAAGAAAGCCAAAAGTAGCTAAAGTAGAATTGGTAATGTTCTATCAGCTGTAAGCTAAAAAAAAAAAAAAAAAAAAAACAATGGAATTATTTACTGATATTAATTTTTTGTGTTTTTAAAAGTTCTTCTTTTTTTTCAGCCCATCGGGTATCCCCTCCAAAAAAAAAAACTTTTCAGACAATCAACTTCAGACTAACCAGAATATTTTTAAACTGAAGTGGAAAATTTGATATTATTTTGGGAAAATAGAATTGATCAATAACTTATTTCATTTTCATTGAGAAAATTTAGAATGGAAGTTGAACTTTTTAGTCTTCACGATTTTTTGTATTAACCAGGAGTTTTGTAAACGCTTAATACCCACAAGCATATGCGAGTCAAATTTCATCTTAAAGTGCCAATGTATCTTATAGAATAATTTAAGTCTTATGATCAATTTCATAAAACCTATAATTTTCAACTTTTTCTTCATTAAGTATCAATTACTTCAAGAAATTAATTCCATATTTTTCCAGATAGGAGCTTGAAACTTCCTAAGTAGGGATATTGCTTTTTGGAGTTTCGGTTACTACTGAGTTGTTTCGCTCCCTACTTACAGTTCGTTAGCATAAACACAAAAATTTTATCACTCTTAACATTTAAATCTTGACAAATCCAAAACACCAGTGCAGTGATTTTTGCAAGTGCGTTTAGGTGTTAAATTCCAATTAATAGGCACGTAACGTCAATAAAACTTCTAGTAATGAAAATGTTAATGTCATTTGAATTATTAAAGGTGTAAAAGTAAAACCATTCGTATTTTTTCAGTAAAGTGTAAAGTTTGTTTGTGTCTTTGGAAGGCTAATGGAGTTAAGCGCCCAGCTTATGTTAATTTCTGCTAGTTTTGAGATTGACTCGGTTAATTATTATAATGTTTGTTTGTTTCATGTTTCATTTATACGATTTGCACTTTACTTTCACCTTGTTTCCCAAAAAACTGTTTAAAATTAGGGGTTTTTTTGTTCTTTTTTTGTTTTTGCTTTACTGTTCGACTTGATAGGAATTCTGAAACTGGACTTGAATTATTTCAACAGATAGGCTACACGTTAGCACTCTATAGAGAAATTTGAGTCACATAAGCTTGGGCTATTAAGCGTTTGAATCTGATAAGAAGAAGTTTTAATTTCTTTTAATCCCCAAGATATAGATTCCTCTCCCGTATGATTCTCGTAATAATTAACCATTACCGCATATGCTTGGGGGTATTAAGCGTTTGAATCTGATAAGAATGGTGTTTAATTTCTTTAAACGAAATTTTAGTAACACATTCCACACTGTAACCAGTGTAAAGACAAATCCTCTTGATATTATTTGAAGACATCATTACATAAAAATTCTTGTTTTAGATGTTAATATATTCAGTTTCTTTAGTATATAATGTAGTTTCAATTTGGAACTTTAAACAGTTTGAATATCCACTCTATCAATATGTGTGTCGTGTCAAATTTTGTCTGCTCGATTACGGAAAAAAGAGGCGTGAGAGGTGGCGTAGTTACCATCCAATCTTTTTGGTCACTTCAAAATGGCACTAGAACTTTTAATTTCCAGTCAAATGAGCCCTCTTAGGATATTTTGGTACAACTAGGTCAACAGACAAATAAATATTTTGATTACTCAAACTCATAAACTAAAACACACACAAACACAGAAACTTACACACACATAAGCTATTACACACACACACACACACACACACACACACAAAAACTTACACACGCACACAAAAACTAAAACACACAAACAAAACACTTTGATTTAAAACTAATCTACGAGAATCTCTATCAACCCAAGAAAAAAGTTTTTGTCACTCTAATATGTTTATCGCTAGACATAGCTTTACAGAAAATTTAAGTTTGACCAATTATTCGTTATTATTTCACCTCATGTTTGATTTATTCTAGTAGCTCTTTATTTGTAGTTGAGAAATGTCCTCTTGTGGGTAATGGAAAAAAAAAAGTTTTTTGTCACTCTAATAAGTCCATCGCGTAAGGAACAACACCGCTGAATCTGAAGGTCTGATTTACATTCAGATTTATTGACTTTTGGGGGGTGTTTCTCCCTTTTCGAAAATCAGGCTCCCTGTTTTCAAAATCCCTTTTTCTTCTGAGGCTTGGAGCATTTGGTGGCTAGATATTAAACGTAATGAAATTTATATAATTGCAATCTGCATAAAAACCCAATTCTTGTAAATTGTTATCAAAATTCCATTTTTGAGTTTTGGTTACAATTGAGCTAAGTCGCTCCTTCATTACAATTTAACACTATGAACTATTTGATAAAACTTATTGGGCTAACGTCCTATTTTTAATTAATCCTGTAGCAAGCCGGAGTTTTTGAAGCACGATTCACGCTATTAATGCTTAGTATTTCGGTGTCCAGTTGAAATGTGCACCATTTTAGAAAATTCTCTTTTTGGGGGAAGCTTTTGGTTTCTTTACGTGTACGTAAAGGACTGAAATACCCTTACAGGCGTCTTCTTTTCTTCGATATATTTGCTTACTTGGTTATTCAGCGTAAGCACCGAATTAATGGCAAATCCAGGGAAGAATTTTTTTTTGAAACGCTTTCTGGGTTTCATTACAAAAGTGACGTTCCTCGCAAAAACATAAGTTGTTTCCACAAAAGGATTTTCGTTCTTAATTAGAAAAAAAAACACTTTTACCACGAAATAAGTTTTTCAAAGAAAAGTAAAGAACTCCATTAAACAAAAAATTAGCAAAAATAACATAAAATAATCTACCAATCGTGAAACTGCCACAAATCAGCATCGATAAATAAATGAAACCCAAAATGAACAGAAATTACAATAGTTAACCGAGTCAAACTCAAAACGAGCAGAAATCACTCTAAAAAGTCTATCGCGTAAGGAACAACACCGCTGAATCTGAAGGTCTGATTTACATTCAGATTTATTGATTTTTTGGGGGGTGTTTCTTCCTTTTTCGAAAATCCGGCTCCCTGTTTTCAAAATCCCTTTTTCTTCTGAGGCCTGGAGCATTTGGTGGCTATATATTAAACGTAATGAAATTTATATAATTGCAATCTGCATAAAAACCCAATTCTTGTTAATTGTTATCAAAATTCCATTTTTGAGTTTTGGTTACAATTGAGCTAAGTCGCTCCTTCATTACAATTTAACACTATGAACTATTTGATAAAACTTATTGGGCTAACATCCTATTTTTAATTAACCCTGTAACAAGCCGGAGTTTTTGAAGCACGATTCACGCTATTAAAGCTTAGTATATCTGAGTCCAGTTGATCAGAGCACCGTTTTCGAAAATTATTTTTTTGGGGGAAGCCTTTTGATCCTTTAGGTGTACGTTAAAGATTGAAATCCCCTTACACCCGTCTTCTTTTCTTCGATATATATGCTTACTTGGTTATTCAGCGTTAACAGCGACTTTATGGAACATCCAGGGAAGAATTTTTTTTTTGAAACGCTTTCGGGGTCTCATTACAAAAGTGACGTTCCTCGCTAAAACATAAGTTGTTCCCACATAAGGATTTTCGTTCTTAATTAGAAAAAATTAAAAAAAACACTTTTTCCACAAAATAAGTTTTTCAAAGAAAAGTAAAGAACTCCATTAAACAAAAAATTTGCAAAAATAACATCAAATAATCTACAAATCATGAAACTGCCACAAATCAACCTCGATAAATAAATGAAACCCAAAATGAACAGAAATTACAATAATTAACCGAGTCAAACTCAAAACGAGCAGAAATTAACATCAGTTGGGCGCGAAACCCCTATACCTTCCCAAGGCCAGAACAAAATTTGCACTTTACTGAAAAATACAAGTGAATGTGCATTGGCAGTTTAATATACATATATTGATATTTAGTAATCAAAATGTTAATATCATTTGATTTATTAAAGGTGTATAACGTATAAAATGCCTTAAAAAATGGAGTGATGTGTGTTCAGTTCCTTCTTACAATTCGACTCATGAAGTGTTCTGAGGGGCAGGAGAGGGAGGGGGTCATCCTCCATTTCTGAGGGGACAGGAGAGGGAGGGGGTCAATTTTGGAGGGAAAACCAAAAATACTCAGAATCTGCCTCAAGGGGAAGACTCAGAGCCCCTTCATTCCTCCACTTCTGAGAGCAGGGGAGGGGGTTATAAGTCCACATCCAAGTTTCCTATCAAAAGATGAAAAATCATAGAAGTTAGCTATGTAATGTATTTCTTCTTCTTAAGAAATCATCCATTTCATTTTTGTCCATGCTATTTAAATAAAATCATTATTCTAATCCTTTATTTATTCGTTAAATCAATATTTATAATACTCTTTAAATGTACGATGTCAGGCTCAATTACTTGAACATCATCATCATCAGCACTATTTTCTACTATCACTATATTCACCAGTGGGGGCATGTCATAATATAACCGCTCGTCATCTTCGACACAGAGCCGACCCGAAGGCCCCCTCCTCACCAAATCATCTGAAGTATATGATAGCCCATCCTCAGTGTAACGAACTTCCATAATACAATCTGTAGAATCGGTGCTAGCATCACAAAGAAGAAGCTCCGATGATTGATCAACAGCATTCGAAAATATAAAAATCATTTTCAGTTTTCAAACTATTTAGCTTACGGGTGGGTAATACCCCTTTAATATCAAACCCCCAAAAGTTGAAAAAATAACCCAATTTAATTCTTACTTATTCAGAATATTAACGGAGGGCGTTAGGCATTCAATTCCATAGTATCAAACACGAAAAGTTGATAATTATATATTTTTTTTATGCAAAGCTTTTCCTTGAAAAAAAAAGGGCAAAATTTAGCATGAAAAAAAACAACCCCTTTTTCCATTTTGAGATAAAAACTGGTAAAACTGAAAAAAATAAGGGGAATTTTCTAAAATGGTGCACATTTCAACTGGACTCAGAAATACTAAGCTTTAATAGCGTGAACCGGGCTTCAAAAACTCCGGTTTGCTACAGGATTAATTAAAAATAATATCTGCAAAAATCTGCAACTTTGTATTTTTTTTTTGCCAGAAGAAAAATACGGGAACGTAAAAGTTAGTTACGTAAGCTAATTTGTAAAGACATCCATTTAGCAAAAGAAAAGTAAAATTTTTATGCAAATAAAAGCTGCATTAACTAAAAAACGATCAGAAATTAAATAAAAAAAAAAGTTTTTTAAAACTGAAAGTAAGGAGCGACATTAAAACTTAAAACGAACAGAAATTATTCCCTATATGAAGGGGACTGTCCCCCTCCTCATCACATCGCTCTACACTAAAGTTTTACCTTGTCTCACAACTCAATTTTTTTTTTAAACAATAAAAAACTTTAGCATAAAGAGCGAATCCTTATGATTTCAAATATATCAGTTTAATCAAGTTTAGCTATACCGATCAGGCTCATAGCCTTTGATGAGTAATACTAAACGTAATAAAATTTATATATATTTAGAATCAGCATTATAAACACATTCTTTTGATACATTTATTAACATCAAAATCCCGTTTTTAAAAGTTTGGATTACTATTGAGCCGTGTCGCTTGTTTTGTTTTTTTTTTAAGAGGGGGGGGGGGATACACCCCCGACAAGTGAATGAATTTTAATGAAAATCACACCGTCAGATTCAGCGTATCAGAAAACTCTATTACACAGATTTTAAGCTCATATCTGCAAAAATCTGCAACTTTGTATTTTTTTGCCAGAAGAAAAATACACGTATATAGAAGTTATTTACGTAAGTTAATTTGTAAAGAGATCCATTTAGCAAAAGAAAAGTAAAATTTTTATGCAAATAAAAGCTGCATTAACTAAAAAAACGATCAGAAATTAAATAAAAAAAAAAAGTGTTTTAAAACTGAAAGTAAGGAGCGACATTAAAACGAGAAATAATTAGTCTCTATATGAAAGGGGCTGTCCCCCTCCTCATCACATTGCTCTTTACACTAAGATTTGACCTTGTCTCACAACCTTATTTTTTTTAAACAATAAAAAACTTTAGCGTAAAGAGCGAATCCTTATGATTTCAAATATTTCAGTTTCATCAAGTTTAGCTATACCGATCAAAAGTTACGCGCCTGAGAAAAATTGCCTTGTTTTTTAAAAGGGGGGAAAATACCCTCTAAAACTAATAGAACCTTAACGAAAAACGCACAATCTGAGAACTCTACTATATAAATTAAAAGCTCCTATCTGGAGCCTCAGTCGAACGGAAATTAAAAGTTATAATATCCTTTTCAAGTAAGCCAAAAAAAAAAAATGGAGGGACCCTAGGCCCCCCTCCCACGCTAATTTTTTTTTCCCAAAGTCATCCACCGTGACCTTGGCAGTAGATAAACCCCGTTTATAGCAAGAGCCGGTGAAATTTAACCCCCCCCCAAAACTCTCAAACTCTTTGTAACACGCAAGCTTTTCATTTAAAGCAGAAAAATACATCATGTTATGAAAAAGCTGTATTTCTGAATGATAAAGAAGTGTTTTTCAAAACAATTAAAACTTGTAAACATACCTATGATGGAGAGATTTTATTTACATAATAGAAAAAAGCGTGCTTTGACGTTTATATCGAATATAGTCGTCATTTTCTTAAGATTTTGTATTGTTGGAGGGGAGGGGGCTAAGTCCCTCTGAAATTTGAATTTACTAGTAAAACGTTTTTCTTTTTTTTGGGGGGGAATAAAAGAATGAAAAGTGTACTCACATTGAAAATGGACAAATCCATTGTTTTCAAAAGTTAAAAATATATGGTGTAGTATAAACAATGTCTTAAAACATAATGAAAATTGGAATGCAGTGTAGGAACATTATCGGTTTTTTTTTTAATTGAGTACATTATAGCATGACAAGTTTTTTTACAAAACCGACCAATCAACTTATTATATTGGACTAACTACCAACTTTCTCTAATCGACTGACGCACAAAAATCAATGTCATAATAAAAAACATGTCTGCCAAGCCATGTAGAGTTCATTGTAATAGGCAAATGACCCTGATAAGGCATATTACGCAATCACCGGCTGTATCTATTAATGCTTTACTACTACTGAAAAATATCCTTAAAAACGACCATTAATACGCTCCTAGGAGAGGAAATCTGGCAAATAGCTACGGTCCAACTTTTATCCTTCAAAGAAGGCATAGAATGCCATTCTAACTCAATATTTCCTACGACCCCAACTGCAACCAAGTCCCCCTGAAATTTGAAAGAATCACCAGCACCTGAAACGATGGTAGAAGCCCCAAGCCATAGCAAAATTAAAAAGAGCAAGAAAAGATGACCAACTCAGTAACACAGAAATTGACGACCCCTCACGAAGTCTCTTCGGGTGACGATGATGTTCAAAGCAAACCCCAAGCGAGATGATACCCAACAAGAATGCTTGATGACTAATTAATGTGTGCCTTTAACTAATTTATCCCTTTCTAATAGCATTGTTTTTAATTATTCCGATATACAAAGTAACCAGCACGCCAACCCTATAAGCAGCCCCGATGGTACCTTAACTCACGCTAATGGTAAATCATATCTAACGTGGTGAACTTTATATATTTTGAATAAGCATCAAACTTCGATTCTTTTGATATATCCATTATTATCAATACTCTGTTTCTTAGAATTTCCGTTGTTATTGAGCCACGTCACTCCTTGATTACAGTTCGTTACCACGAACTGTATATTCTATGACAGATTTTGTCGGAAAAAAAATAGTCAAACTCTCCTCCTTTCCGTCAGATTTGAAATTTGTATAAACCATTAGCCTATGGTTTGTTATTAGATTCTATGGCAAATACCGTGATTAGATATTCCTTCATTATAGTTTGAGCACGAAACAGTTCCACCGCGGTCGTTTTTATTCTCTGTAGGCAAGGCAGCGTTTTTGAATAAACAGTAATTTTTGTGTTTTGTCAAACAGTTCGTGGTAACGTACTGTAAGTAAGGAGCAAGCTGGCTCAATAGTAATCGAAACTCTAAGAAACAGAATTTTATATTAATAGAGTTATTATTCTAATTGTAAATGTAACAAAAATCAAACTTAGGTTATTAAAAGGTTATTGTACATTTTTTTTTAACTGAAAGTAAGAAGCAACATTGAAACTTAAAACGAACATAAATTATTCTGTATATGAAAGGGGCTGTCTCCTCCTCAACGCCTCCTCTGTAAGCTAAAGTTTGACTTTTTCTCACAACTCTACTTTTTAAAACAATAAAAAACTTTAGCGTAAAGAGCTGGGCGTTGAGGAGGGGACAGCTTCTTTAATATACGGAATAATCTCTGATCGTTTTAAGTTTTAATATCGCTCCTTAAATGCAGTTTAAAATACTTGTTTTTTTTTATTTAATATCAATTAGGATTGGTATTAATTCGGTAATTTCATGGCTGATCAGTGGCTAATTTTAAATACAGTGGCTAATTTAAAAAAATAAAATCATACTGGTAAAAAAACTACTATCTTATTTTATGTTTCTGCCCTCGTATTTTAACGCGCCACGGTCATATTTTCACGTGACATTTGTGCCACGGGCGTTTTTATTATATGTACCCAAACCAGCATTTTTTCGTAAAACGTAGTTTCTGTGGTATCTCAGTATGGTGTATCTATGGAATTTGCTTGCAGGTATAGGAATTCCCATGTTATTTGCTTGCAGCTATAGGACCATGTTATTTGCTTGCAGCTATAGGACCATGCTATTTGCTTGCAGGTATAGGAATTCCCATGTTATTTGCTTGCAGCTATAGGACCATGCTATTTTAAGGGCTTATGTTCCCTCCCATGATATTATAAGGGCTTATGTTCCCTCCCATGTTATTCTAAGGGTTTATATTCCCTCCCATGCTATTCTAAGGGCTTATGTTCCTTCCTATGCTATTCTAAGGGTTTTTGTTCCATCCCATGCTATTATAAGGGCTTATGTTCCCTGCCATGCTATTCTATAGCGCTATGTTCCTTCCTATGCTATTCTAGGTGTTTATGTTCCCTCCCATGCTATTCTAAGGGATTATGTTCCGTCCTATGCTATTCTAGGAGCTTATGTTCCTTCCTATGCTATTCCAGGAGTTTATGTTCCCTCCCATGCTATTCTAAGGGTTTAAATTCCCTCCCATGCTATTCTAAGGGTTTATGTTCCCTCCCATGCTATTCTAAAGGTTTATATTCCCTCCCATGCTATTATAATGGGGTATGTTCCCTCCAATGCTATTCTAAGAGTTTATATTCCCTCCCATGCTATTCTAAGGGCTTATATTCCCTCCCATGCTATTCTAAGGGTTTATGTTCCCTTCCATGCTATTCTATAGCGCTATGTTCCTTCCATTTTTATTCTATGGGACCTCTACACGTGATTAAACACGTTATGAAACTACATACTATTTGCTTATGCCCCTTTGGTACCATTCGAAGTTTTTCAGTAAGGACATTCGATATGCTAAAAGTGTTTGATTCAAAATTTTACCTTGAGCATCGATGTTCACACACACACACACACACACACACACACACACACACACACACACACACACACACACACACACACACACACACACACACACACACACACACACACACACACACACACACACACACACACACACACACACACACACACACACACACACACACACACACACACACACACACACACACACACACACACACACACACACACACACACACACACACACACACACACACACACACACACACACACACACACACACACACACACACACACACACACACACACACACACACACACACACACACACACACACACACACACACACACACACACACACACACACACACACACACACAAACACACACACACACACATATTTATTTACTCTCACACCTACACGCACTCACACTCGCGCTTACTCACACTCTCTCACTCACAAACACACACTCACTCACAACCCCACACACAAGAACACAAACACAAACAAAAACACACACAAAAACGCAAAAACAAACACAAAAAAGAAGAAAAACACACACACAGAGACGACACACACAAAGAGATGACACAAACACACACACACACAGACACACAAAACCACACACACACACACACACATACACACACACACACACACACAGAGAGAGAGAGACGAAACACACACACAGAGACGAGACATACACAGAGGCGACACACACACACAGAGAGAGAACAAAGATACAGAGAAGACACAAAAACAGAGACGACACACCCACAGAGACGACACGCACAAAGATACGAAACACACATAGAGACGACCCAAACACATAGAGACAGCACACACACACAGAGAGAGACGACACCCACACAGAGACGACACACACACACACACACAGAGACGACAAACACAAAGTGACAACTTACACATAAAGACGACACACGCACAGAGACGACAAACACACAGAGACGATACACATAGAGGTACAACACACACACACACACACATAGAGCCGACTCACACACAGAGAGGACAAACACAGAGAGACGACAGAAACAAACACACAGAGACGACAGACACAAAGAGACGACTCACATACAGAGAGGACAAACACACAGAAAGGACACGCACACACATAGAGACGACACACACATAGAGACAACACAGAGACGATACACACACACACAGACACACGCACAGAGACGACAAACACACAGAGACGATACACATAGAGGGACAACACACACACACACACACATAGAGCCGACTCACACACAGAGAGGACAATTACATAGAGATGACAGACACAAACACACAGAGGCGACAGACACAAAGAGACGACTCACACACAGAGAGGAAAAACACACAGAAATGACACACACACACCCATAGACGACACACACATACAGACAACACAGACACGTAGAAGACACACACACACAGAGACAAAACACACACACAGAGACGAAGCAAACAAAGAGACGACACACCCACAGAGATGACACAAACATTGAAACGACGCACACACAGACAGGATACACAATGCAGAAATTTAATTCAGGAAATTATGAAAAAAAAAATTTTAGACGGGGTTACGTGCGCGCTCGTAACCCCGGCTAAATTTTTTTTTCATAATTTCCTGAATGTCGTCTCTTTGTGTTTGTGTCTGTCGTCTCTGTGTGTTTGGCCTCTCTGTGTGTGAGTCGGCTCTATGTGTGTGTGTGTGTGTGTTGTCCCTCTATGTGTATCGTCTCTGTGTGTTTGTCGTCTCTATGCGTGTGTCGTCTCTATGTGTAAGTCGTCACTTTGTGTGTGTCGTCTCTGTGTGTGTGTGTGTGTTTCGTCTCTGTGTGTGTGTCATCTCTCGGTGTGTGTGTGTATGTGTGTGTGTGTGCTGTCTCTATGTGTGTGGGTCGTCTCTATGTGTGTTTCGTATCTGTGTGCGTGTCGTCTCTGTGGGTGTGTTGTCTCTGTTTTTGTGTCTTCTCTGTATCTTTGTCCTCTGTGAGTGTGAGTGTGTGTGTGTCGCCTCTGTGTATGTCTCGTCTCTGTGTGTGTGTTTCGTCTCTCTGTGTGTGTGTGTGTGTGTCGTTTCTGTGTGTTTGTCCTCTCTGTGTGTGAGTCGTCTCTTTGTGTCTGTCGTCTCTGTGTGTTTGTCCTCTCTGTGTGTTAGTCAACCCTGTGTGAGTGTAGTCTCTGTGCGTCTGTCGTCTCTCTTTATGTTTCGTATCTGTGTGTGTGTGTCGTCTCTTTTTGTGTGTTGTCTCTGTGTGTTTGTCGTCTCTCTGTGTGTGTGTGTCGTTTCTCTATGTGTGTCGTCTCTGTGTGTTTGTCGTCTCTATGTGTAATTCATCAGTTTGAGTGTGTCGTCTCTGTGTGTGTGTCGTCTCTGTGAGTGTGTGTGTGTGTCATCTCTGTGTGGGTGTCGTCTCTGTGTGGGTGTCGTTTCTGTGTGTGTTTCTTATCTCTGTGTGTTGTCGTCTCTGTGTGTGTGTCGTCTCTGTGTGTGCGCATGTGTGTTTGTGTAAAAGTTTGAATCAAACACTTTTAGGATATCGAGTGTCCTTACTAAGAACTACTGGATTAAAAAAAAAATTAAATTTATCATACGACCTAAATTACTTCATCAGATACGCCAGCACTCATAAGCGATCCTTTTGAAATTTTGCTAACAACATCGATGCTCAAGGCAAAAGTTTGAATCAGTCACTTTGAGGATATCGATTGTACTTACTAAATTGATCATACGACCTAAATTATTTCATCAGATACGCCAGCACTCATAAAATATACTTTTTAAATTCTACTAACAAAATCTATTCCCAATGTAAAATTTTTAATAAAACACTTTTAGCATATCGAGTGTCCTTACTAAAAAAAAACTACTGCATTAAAAAAAATAAATTAAATTTATCATACGACCTAAATTATTTCATCAGATACGCCAGCACTTATGAACGATCCTTTAGAAATTCTGCTAAAAACATCGATGCTCAAGGTAAAAGTTTGAAACAAACGCTTAAGATGAAGAAATGTCTTCAAAGTCAAGGCTATAAGAAAAAATGTTCTGGATATTTTTGTCAGTTTGTAGTTTACGCACTAATATCAATATCAGTAACGATTCTATTTGAACTTTCTCCAAATTGATCAAATTGATCTCTAAGGGGTTCATGATAAAAAAATTAGTTTGGGACAAGAAAAAAAAACTAAGATAATGTCGTGAAATCATTTTCAACACTCAGAGCAGGGGGACGTTGGGATTGAATCATAGAAATTAATTTTTTTTTAAATGTTACTCAAAGACATTTCTTTCTTTTCACAGGATTGAAATTGAACACAAACGAACCAATCATGTTTTAAAGTCCTTTTGGTTGCTAAAAATGCAACAAAGCAACAACGGTTTGGTTAGTTTTATTTTGCATGATATTTCTAATGCCAATTAAGATGAAGAAATGTCTTCAAAGTCAAGGCTATAAGAAAAAAAGTTCTGGATATTTTTGTCAGTTTGTAGTTTACGCACTAATACCAATATCAGTAACGATTCTATTTGAGCTTTCTCCAAGTTGATCAAATTGGTCTCTAAAGGGATCATGATAAAAAAAATAGCGCACGCCATGCTGAATGTGCTTTCAAAAAACCCATCTGGTCAAAAAAATGTTTGTTATCGTTAATGATTTCCAAAGATGTAAGAAAATTATGGAAAATACAATTCTCTGATTCAAATCTGAAACTTTAGTCTATTTTCGGATCGAAAAATAAAACTATTTCTATAAAATCTGAGCTAATAAGGGTTTTTGACCGTAAACTCTAGTTTCTGCTAGTTTCTTCGTAAAGCTCTTTTAAAAGATACGAAAACTACTTATTTAAGACAAAATTTTCGTTTTTAATGGGCACAATTTAAAGAAAAACCACAAGGAATCAGGCAACCGAGTCTCTTAAACCCCGTAAATCCCTTTTAAAAGGTACAATAACTACTTATTTAACAAAAAAATTTCGTTTTTAATGGGCAACAAGTAAAGAAAAACCACACGGAATCAGGCAACCGGGTCTCTCAAACCCCCTAAAACTCTTTTAAAAGATACAAGAACTACTTATTTAACGCAAAAATTTCGTTTTTAATGGGCACCAAGTAAATAAAAACAACGCAGAATAAGGCAAACAAGTCTCTCAAACCCCGGAAAGTTCTTTGAAAATATACAAGAACAACTTATTTAACACAAAATTTTCGTTATTAATGGGCACCCGGTAAAGGAAAACACAACAGAATCAGGCAACAGAGTCTCTCAAACCCGGTAAAGCTCTTTTAACAGATGCAAGAACTACTTATTTAAAAAAAAATCTTTGTTTTGAATGGCCGGCAAGTAAAGAAAAATCACAAGGAATCAAGCAACCGAGTCTCTCTTACCACGTAAAGCTCTTTTAAAAGATACAAGAACTACTAATTTAACAAAAAAGTTTTTTTTTTAATTGGCACCAAGTATATAAAGATCTCGCGGAATCAGGCAACAGAGTTTCTAAAAACCAGTAAAACTGTTTTAAAAGTTACAAAAACTACGTATTTAAGACAAAAATTTCGTTTTTAGTGGGCACCAAGTAAAGAAAGATCACACGGAATCAGGCAACCGAGTCTCTCAAACCCCGTAAAGCTCTTTTAAAAGATACAAGAACCACTTATTTAACACAAAAATTTCGTTTTTAATGAGCACCAAGTAAAGAAAAACCATACGGAATACGGCAACAGAGTCTCTCAAATCCTGTAAAGTTCTTTTAAAAGATACAAGAACTACTTATTTAACACAAAAATTTCGTTTTTAATGGGCACCAAGTAAAGAAAAAACACACGAAATCAGGCAACCGAGTCTCTCAAACCCATATACGATATGTTAAATCATAATGAAAATTAAATTGTAATGTATGAACATTTTATACAGAATTTCAAGGACGAATAACAAAACAGATGTTGGCTCGAAAAACACTCTGGTTGAAAAACTTAGAGTTGAAACTAACTTGTGTGGGGAATTCCCGTTCATACTGCTATTTTTTTTGCAATGTTTAGGAACAGGTGGGGAATCCCCGCTCGTTTGGAATGGTACCAACGGGGCATAAGCAAATAGCACGTAGTTTCATAACGTGTTTAATCACTTGTAGAGGTCCCATAGAATAACAATGGAATGAACATAGCGCTATAGAATAGCTTGGAAGGGAACATAAACCCTTAGAATAGCATGGGAGGGAACATAAGCCCTTAGAATAACATGGGAGGGAACAAAAACCCTCAGAATAGCATAGGAAGGAACTTAAACCCTTATAATAGCATGGGAGGAAAATAAACCCTTAGAATAGTATGGGAGGGAACATAAACCCTTAGAATAGCATGGGAAGGAATATAAACCCTTAGAATAGCATGGGAGTGAACATAAACTCCTGGAATATCATAGGAAGGAACTTGAACTCATGGAATAGCATTGGAAGGAACATAAGCCCTTAGAATAGTATGGGAGGGAATATAAGCTCATGGAATAGCATAAGAAGGAACATAACGCTATAGAATAGCATGGAAGGGAACATAAGCCCTTATAATAGCATGGGAGGGAACATAAGCCCTTATAATAGCATGGGAGGGAATATAAACCCTTAGAATAACATGGGAGGGAACATAACCCCTTATAATATCATGGGAGGGAACATAACCCCTTAAAATAGCATGGGAGGGAACATAAGCCCTTAAAATAGCATGGTCCTATAGCTGCAAGCAAATAACATGGGAATTCCTATACCTGCAAGCAAATTCCATAGATACACCCTACTTATCTCTCAGTTAGGATATGTTTTTATTTAGTATATTCATGGGGCATAACTGTTTGATGATCGATTTATAGTATCTCCAATGAACTCTTGAAAAACATATCCACAAAAAATGACTACCCTATTCAATTTTTCTAGTTTCTCCCTTTCATTTTAACGCATATATTAAACTGTTATCATCTATAGGTTATCATCTAAAGGTTATCATCTATAGGTTAGACTTGGATTTTTGAAAAGGAAGGTGTTTAATTACTCTGTTTTTTTTTACGTTCCAGTTTCTTCTGTTAGAATCCTTATATTGTCGGTGGTCCATCTTGGAATTTTTTATTTTCAATTTTCTCGCTTCAACTCTTCTTTATCTTCTACTAATGCAAAAAACTAACCGCAGTACCAAGCCGCTTCAGACCAACACAGCTATGCATGCTCCTCCTGCATCCCAATCTATTCAAAGCCTCCCTCTTTGCTTCCTCCAAGGAAGATCCCATTTCCCTTAAGGTTTTCTTTATGACTTCCTCCCATCCCAACCGCGTTTGACCTGCTTTCTTTTTAGCCCTAGACGGTAAGCCTAAAAGGACAATCTTCGGCAATCTGTAATTCTTAATCCGCAGAACGTGCCCTAGCCATCTCAGCCTTTTTTTTATTATAGCTCTAGAAATCGGGATTGAACCACACTCTTTGTACAGCCTACTGTTTGAAATACGGTCAGTCACCCGGGTACCCAAACAATCCGTAGGCAATTTCTCTGGAAAACATCTATCAAATCTTCATCTGCTGAAGGAGCGCCCATGCTTCAGAACCATATTTGACCACTTTCATCACTTTAGCTTCCAATATTCTAATCTCGGTTGGCAGACTTATCTTCCTATTCTTGCAAACTTTTTTTAACTGTGAAAAAAACATACTGAGCCTTGGCTATTCTGCTCCCACAGTCTTTACCAATAATATCACCGAGGTAACTGAAGCTGTCTCAGTCTAAAAAGTATTATATTACTAAGTAATTTGCTACCTAGGGAGACGCGACTAATGCCTCGATAATTACCACACTGGCTCTCATCACCTTCTTATACTATGGTTTAATTTGTTCTTTTTTAAATCGCTAAATACTTCCCCTTGTCAAAAATGATATTCATAATCTTCAGAAGCTTATTTTCTATCTCAGAGCCACCATATTTAAGGAACTCATTTACCACACTATCAGCACCGGGGGCCTTATTATATTTTTAATCCTTTTAGTACTGTCGCTAGTTCCTCTGCACAAGATGAATCTTAGATAGTTTCTGAGACCATGCTGCCTTTCCATGACGATAAAATAAGTGTTCAAAATAGGGGTAAGACACTTTTTAATAGACAGTGTATAGAAATTCACAAAAATACCAGATATTTCGGTCACATATACAGTGACCGACACATATACTTTTACTACTGATGACGGTCACTTTAAATGTGACCGAAATATCTGGCATTTTTGTGAATTTCTATACACAGTCTACTAAAAAGGAATGTATCCTTATTTTGAACTTTTATTCTAAAGACGAATCTTCCTTTACATCCAAGGTATCACAAACTTTTTCATTTTCCTCTATATCTTATCCAGCATCTCAATCTTGGCTTAGCACATTCTCAAAATGTTCTGCCCATCTCTCTTTAACTCTTTACTTATCACTAATTGTCACCCCGCTCCTATCTTTAACTGGGACAAGTCTGGATTGACTACTCCCTCTCAATTTATTAATATGCCAGTACAGTGTTTTACTATTATCCTGTCTAGCTGCATCTTCCAGATCTTCGGCAATTTTGTTCATGACCTCCACTTCACAACTCAGAGCCACCATATTGAAGACACTCATTTACCACACTATCAGCACCTGCAGCCTTATTATTTTTTAATCCTTTTAGCACTTTCGCTAATTCTTCCTCAAACGACAAATCTTCCCTCACATCCGAGGCATCACAAACTCTTTTATTTTCCTCCATATCTTATCCTGCAACTCTTTCTTGGTTTAGCATATTCTCAAAATGTTCTGCATATCTCTCTTTAACTCATTTCTTATTACTGATTGTCACCCCACTCCTATCTTTAACTGGGACAAGTCCGGATTGACTACTCCCTCTCAATTCATTAATATGTCGGTACAATGTTTTACTATTATGCCGTCTAGCTGCATCCTCCAGATCCTCCGTAATTTATCCATGGCTTCCACTTCATAGCTTCTTAGTTCATATTTTAATGCTTTCTCAACTTTCCTAACATTCCTCATGCTTTCATAAGATGTATCACACAGATAGTTCTTGCGGAAGCCCCTTCTCCGCTTTTTCACTAATATTCCTAAATGCGTTTCTTATTTTCTTCCCTAAGACACCATCAGCAACTTCACAAACTTTTTTCCTAAGATTTTTCTATCCGTCTTCTACGTTGTCAATTTCCAACCCTCTAGTTTAGTATTCCACTGTTCCTGGAAAGTTTCTCTCAAATTTTTATCCTGGTAACTACCAACATCATAACTTCCCGGGAGGTAGCTACCCTTCCCAAATTTCAGCTTTAAATTAACCATAAACACTACTGGATGGTGATCTTTACTTTTAACGTCAATAACTGCACTCCTATACACCCTAGTATCTTGTATTGATCCTGCCAGTCTTTGGCTTACAGTAACATAATCAATAAGGCTTACATATCAAGGTTTGAACATAGAACTTTTTGAGATATACCAGAAATACATTACCCTGTGCCCAATCTGCCACTAAGTTATAGCAGTAAACAAAGCGTTTCCGTAGGACAGCCTCAATTGTCTGCAACCACTGGTCATTATTGTAACTATTCAGATCCCAAATACACCTTTCTCGTGGTCATCGTTTTATTTTCTTTCTTTTTTTTGGCATCTTCTACTTCCAAATTTTTGCCCTTTTTACTGGAATTTATTACTGAAAATTTCTATCTCGAGAGGACAATTTATAAGTTTAATGACATCAAAACAACAGTAACAAAATACAACAAGGCAAATCATGGTTTCCAAATAAGGGCTTATGTTAAATATGATTGGTGATATGTTCCCTCTTAACTCCACGAAAAGGATTGAGTGGCATTTGTGCTTTAGTGAATACCAAAAGTATTCCTAACAGTTTTTTTTTCAAAACATCAATAACAAAAATAAGGAAATCCCAGCTACAACCTTAACTGCAAAAAAATATGATAATTACGTTTATGGCTTTCAATCCGCTTTTGCTATTTTAAAGGGACACTTTTCGTCCAAACTTTTTCTTTTGAGATTAGTGCTGTGCTGTGCAACCTGTGCTAAAATATTACCACTCTGTGTGGTACCCTACCCCCTTATCACCCCTCAGGATATTTTCAACCTTTCCCCCCCAAACAAAACTTGTAAATCTAAAATTGAACATTGTTTTTTTTTAACATCTTAACAGCGAGATTTAGCATTTCATTGCTAGAATTATATAGTCCAATGCAATTCATGCTACATAGAATTCAAACAGAGGGCCCTAACCTAACCATCGGAGGACCCTATCAACCAATTCAACCGGGCCCCCTATCGAGGAATTCCAACGAAGGGTCCTAATACTACCACCGGAGGACCCTAGAACCCAATTCAACCGGGGCCCAAGCATCCAATTCAACCGAGGGGAACCCTAGCGAGGATTTCCAATGAGCCCCCCCTAACCTAACCACCGGAGGACCAATGCAGCCAATTCAACCAGGCATGCTCCAATTCAAGTAGGGGGCCCCCTAGAGAGTAATTCCAACGGTGGTCCCTAACCTATGCCTCGGGGGACCCTAGTACGCAATTCAACCGTGGCCAAAGCATTGTTCATGGAACTTGTAGCATGCTGATTTTTATTCGTGGAACTTTTTGCATGCTAATTTTTTTCATGAAACTTGTTGCATGCTGATTTTTGTCCTTGTGAAACCTGTACATTCAATTTTTCTCCTCGCGAAACTAATTTTATTTATGGAACTTGTTGCATGCAAATTTTTGTTCGCGGAACTTGTTGCAAACTGATTTCTCTCTTCGTGAAATTTTTTCTCCTCACAAAACTGATTTTTCTTACAAAACCTGTTGTGTGTTGATTTATGTCAGTGGGACTTGTTGAGTGCTGATTTTTGTTCATGGAACTCTTTTAACTTGTTAGTAGATTATATATATGGAATTCTATGGCATTATGTTCCTTCCTATGCTATTCTATGGCATTATGTTTCTTCCTATACAATTCTATAGACACTTTCACGAGTGATTGCGTAATACAGTGTGGTTTGACCTGCACATTGAAAAAAGCGAGCAATCCTTTACCTATAAAGTGGTCAAACATGTTCTCAACCAGATGGGTTTTTGAAGCGCATTCAGCATGGCGTGTTTTATTTTTTTTTTTTTTTTTGGCAATTGACATTTTTTTATGATAACAAGTACCATTCATTGCGATCATAGCTCTAAGAAAAAAAAGGGTTTTGCATTTGCGAATTGGACTCTATGAACGATATTAATTAATGTTTGAATAATAGGAGCATGAATGATTCTAATTAGTGATTGGATCGTATGAAGATGGAGAAAAAGGCTTAAACTGATTAGCAGTTAAGGTAGCCCCGAAGAGCATGTTAAGTCATACCTTATTTATTATAAATTTGGAACAATATCAATCTATGGAAATGGTTAACGATGAAAAAAGTGTCTAATGAGTTGACCTAGCTTTAGTTCTTTGATGTGTTCTGTATAATACACAAGTGGCGTTTGAACAGTGTTGTCAATTTAAAATAGAGTTTAACGTTATAGTATACTAAAAAGTTGATACTAAGAGAGATGTAGATGGCAAGAAAAAAATTTTAATAGCAGATAGCTTTACTTCTTCGATATGTTCTGTATAATACACAATTGGAGGGGTGAAGGCAGCGGGGTGTCTTAGAGTACTTATATTGCTGTACTGTGGGCCAAATTGCGTGCGAAAAAACAACAATGAATGAGTTGAAATAAAAATTTTAACTAGAAATGGCTGAAAAGTGTTTTGGGGGAGATGGGATGATGACAGAGGGGTGTATTAGCGTAGTGTGATAGTGGGGGGCGAATTGCTAGCGAAAAACCAGAGTGGAGGAGTTGAAATAACATTTTTAACTAGAAATCTGTGAAAAAATATTTTTGGGTTGAGATAGGGCAATGGCAGCCGGCTGTCATAGAGTAGTTAGAGTGTGATAGTTTGGGGGCGTATTGCTTACAAAAAACCCGAGTGGATGATTTGAAAATAAAATTTTTAACGAGAAATAGCTGAAAAGTGTTTTGGGGGAGATGGGTTGATGGCAGAAGGATGTCTTAGAGTACTTATAGTGCTGTACTGTGGGCCGAATTGTCTGCAAAAACACTCGAATGAATGAGTTTAAATAAAAATTTTAACCAAAAAGGGGTGAAACGTGTTTTGGAGGAGATGGGGCGATGGCAGAGGGGTGTTCTAGCGTAGTAATAGTCTGATAGTGGGGGACGAATTGCGAACCTAAAATATGAGTTATTAAGGGTTTATGACTGTAAACTCTAGGTTTTTGTAAGAAAATTATGGAGAAAACAGGTCTCTCGTTCAGATGTGAAACTTAAGTCCTTTTTTGGATCGAAAAATATAACTATTTCTGTAAAATCTGAGCTAATAATGATTTTTGAGCGTAAACTCTAGTTTTTGTGTAAGAAAATTATGGAAAATACAATTCGTTGGCTCATAGGTGAAATTTAAGTCCAGTTATGGATCGAAAAATAAACTATTTCTGTAAAATCTGAACTAAAAAAGGGTTTTTGACCGTAAACTATAGTTTTTTGTAAGAAAATTATGGAAAATACAAATCTCTTGTTCAAATTCGAAACTTAAGTCTATTTTTGGATCGAAAAATAAAACTATTTCCGTAAAATCTGAGCTAATAAGGGTTTTTGACCGTAAACTCTAGTTTTTTGTAAGAAAATTATGGAGAATATAATTCTCTGGTTCAAATGTGAAACTTAAGTCCATTTTTTGGATCGAAAAATAAAATTATTTCCGTAAAATCTGAGCTAATAAGGGTTTTTGACCGTAAACTCTAGTTTTTTGTAAGAAAATTATGGAAAATACAATTTGTTGGCTCATAGGTGAAGCTTAAGTCCAGTTATGGATCGAAAAATAAACTATTTCTGAAAATCTGAGCTAAAAAGGGTTTTTGACCGTAAACAATAGTTTTTTGTAAAAAAATTATGGAAAATATAATTCTCTGTCTTAAATTTAAATATTAGGTCCATTTTGGATCGAAAAATAAAACTATTTCCGTAAAATCTGAGCTAGTAAGGGTTTTTGACCGTTAACGCTAGTCTTTTGTAAGAAAATCGTGGAAAATACAGTCTATTGTCCCGTAGGTAAAACATCAGTCCATTTATGGATCGAAAAATAAACTATTTCTCTTAAATCTGAGCTAATCAGGGTTTTGACCGTAAACTCTAGTTTTTTGTAAGAAAATTAAGGAAAATACAATTCTCTGGTTCAAATGTGAAACTTAAGTCTATATTGGATCGAAAAATAAAACTATTTCCGTAAAATCTGAGCAAATAAGGGGTTTGACTGTAAACTCTAGTTTTTTGTAAGAAAATTATGTAAAATATAATTATCTGGTTCAAATGTGAAACTTAAGTCCATTTTGGATCGAAAAATAAAACTATTTCCGTAAAATCTGAACTAATAAGGGTTTTCGACCGTAAACTCTAGTTTTTTGTAAGAAAATTATGGAAAATACAATTCCCTCGTTCAAATGTGAAACTTAAGTCCATTTTGGATCGAAAAATAAAACTATTTCGGTAAAATCTGAGCTAATACGGGTTTTTGCGTGTAAACTCTAGTTTTTTGTAAGAAAATTATAGAAAATACAATTCTCTGGTTCAAATCTGAAACTTAAGTCTGTTTTTGGATCGAAAAATAAAGCTATTTCCATAAAATCTGAGCTAATAAGGGTTTTTGACCGTAAACTCTAGTTTTTTGTAAGAAAATTATGAAAAATACAATTCGTTGGCTCATATGTGAAACTTAAGTCCAGTTTTGGATCGAAAAATAAACTATTTCCTTAGCATCTGATCTAATCCAGTTTTTGGACCTTCAACTATTGTTTATTGTAATAAAAATGTTAAAAATAAAATTCTCTGAGTCATATTTGAGACTTAACTACATTTTTTGATCAAAAAATAAAACTATTTACGTAAAATATGAGCTATTAAGATTTTTTGACCGTAAAACCTAGTTTTTTGTAAGAAAATTATGGAAAATACAATTCTCTGGTTCAAATGTGAAACATAAGTCCATTTTGGATCGAAAAAAAACTATTTCCGTCAAATCTGAGCTAATTAGGGTTTTTGACCGTAAACTCTAGTTTTTTGTAAGAAAACTATGGAAAACACAAGTCCCGGGTTCAAATGTGATACTTAAGTCCATTTTTGGATCGAAAAATAAAACTATTTCAGTAAAATCTGAGCTAATAAGGGTTTTTGACCATACGCTCTAGTTTTTTGTAAGAACATTATGGAAAATACAATTCTCTGGTTCAAATGTGAAACTTAAGTCCATTTTGGATCGAAAAAAAACTATTTCCGTAAAATCTGAGCTAATAAGGGTTTTTGACCATAAATTCTAGTTTTTTGTAAGAAAATTATGGAAAACACAATTCCCTGGTTCAAATGTGAAACTTAAGTACTTTTTGGATCGAAAAATAAAACTATTTCCTTAAAATCTGAGCTAATAAGGGTTTTGGACCGTAAACTCTATTTTTTTGTAAGAAAATTATAGAAAATACAATTCTCTGGTTCAAATGTTAAACTTAAGTCCATTTTGGATCGAAAAATAAACCTATTTCGGTAAAATCTGAGCTAATAAGGGTTTTGACCGTAAACTCTAGTTTTTTGTAAGAAAATTATGGAGAATACATTTCTCTGGCTCAAATGTGAACCTTAAATCTATTTTTGGATCGAAAAATAAAACTATTTCCGTAAAATCTGTGCTAATAAGGGTTTTTGACCCTAAACTCTAGTTTTTTGTATGAAAATTATGGAAAATACAATTCGTCGTCTCTTAGGTGAACCTAAAGTCCAGTTTTGGATCGAAAAACAAAAGTATGTCTATAAAATCTGAGCTAATAAGGCTTTTTGATCGTAAACTCTAGTTTTTGTAAGAAAATTATGGAAAAAACCATTTTCTGGTTCAAATGTGAAACTTAAGTTCATTTTGGATCGAAAAATAAAACTATTTCCGTAAAATCTGAGCTAATAAGGGGATTTGACCGTAAACTCTAGTTTTTTGTAAGAAAATTATTGAAAATACAATTCGTTGGCTCATAGGTGAAACTTAAGTCCAATTTTGGATCAAAAAATAAACTATTTCTGTAACTTCTGAGCTAATAAGTGTTATTAACCGTATACTCTAGTTTTTTGTAAAAAAATTATGGAAAATACAATTTTCTGGTTCAAATGTGAAACTTTAGTCTATTTTTAGATCGAAAAATAAAACTATTTCCGTAAAATCTGAGCTAATAGGGGTTTATGACCGTAAACTCTAGCTTATTGTAAGAAAATTATGGAGAATACAATTCTCTGGTTCGAATGTGAAATTTAGGTCCATTTTGGATTGAAAAATAAAACTTTTTCTGTAAAATCTGAGCTTATAAGGGTTTTGACCGTAAACTCTAGTTTTTTGTAAGAAAACTATGGAGAATACATTTCTCTGGCTCAAATGTGAAACTTAAGTCTATTTTTGGATCGAAAAATAAAACTATTTCCGTAAAATCTGAGCTAATAAGGGTTTTTGACCGTAAACTCTAGTTTTATGTATAAAATTATGGAAAATACAATTCCTTGGCTCATAGGTGAAACTTAACGCCAGTTTTGGAATGAAAAATAAAACTATTTCCGTAAAATCTCACCTAATAAGGGTTTTTAACCGTAAACTCTAGTTTTTTGTAAGAAAATTATGGAAAATACAATTCTCTGGTTCAAATGTGAAACTTAAGTTCATTTTGGATCGAAAAATAAAACTATTTCCGTAAAATCTGAGCTAATAAGGGGATTTGACCGTAAACTCTAGTTTTTTGTAAGAAAATTATTGAAAATACAATTCGTTGGCTCATAGATTAAACATAAGTCCGGTGTTGGATCGACAAATAAACTATTTCTGTAAAATCTGAGCTAATAAGGGTTCTTGACCGTATACTCTAGTTTTTTGTAAGGAAATTATGGAAAATAAAATTCTTTAACGCATATGTGAAACTGAAACTTAAGTCCAGTTATGGTTCGAAAAATAAACTATTTCTCTTAAATCTGAGCTAATCAGGGTTTTGACCGTAAACTCTAGTTTTTTGTAAGAAAATTAAGGAAAATACAATTCTCTGGTTCAAATGTGAAACTTAAGTCTATATTGGATCGAAAAATAAAACTATTTCCGTAAAATCTGAGCAAATAAGGGGGTTTGACTGTAAACTCTAGTTTTTTGTAAGAAAATTATGGAAAATATAATTATCTGGTTCAAATGTGAAACTTAAGTCCATTTTGGATCGAAAAATAAAACTCTTTCCGTAGACTCTGAACTAATAAGGGTTTTCGACCGTAAACTCTAGTTTTTTGTAAGAAAATTATGGAAAATACAATTCCCTCGTTCAAATGTGAAACTTAAGTCCATTTTGGATCGAAAAATAAAACTATTTCGGTAAAATCTGAGCTAATACGGGTTTTTGCGTGTAAACTCTAGTTTTTTGTAAGAAAATTATGGAAAATACAATTCTCTGGTTGAAATCTGAAACTTAATTCTGTTTTTGGATCGAAAAATAAAACTATTTCCATAAAATATGAGCTAATAAGGTGTTTTGACCGTAAACTCTAGTTTTTTGTAATAAAATTATGGAAAATACAATTCTTTGGCTCAAATGTGAAACTAAAGTCCATTTTTGGATCGAAAAATAAAATATTTCTTTAAAATTTATGCTAATAAGTGTTTTTGACAGTAAACTCTAGTTTAATGTAAGAAAATTATGGAAAATACAATTTTCTGGTTCAAGTGTGAAACTTAAGTCCATTTTTGGATCGAAAAATAAAAATATTTCCGTAAAAACTGAGATAATAAGGGTTTTTGACCGTAAAACCTATTTTTTTGTAAGAAAATTATGGAAAATACAATTCTCTGGTTCAAATGTGAAACATAAGTCCATTTTGGATCGAAAAAAAACTATTTCCGTCAAATCTGAGCTAATTAGGGTTTTTGACCGTAAATTCTAGTTTTTTGTAAGAAAATTATGGAAAATACAATTCTCTGATTCAAATGTGAAACTAAAGTCCATTTTTGATCGAAAAATAAAACTATTTCCGTAAAATCTGAGCTAATAAGGGTTTTTGACCGTAAGCTCTAGTTTTTTTGTAAGAAAATTATGGAAAATACAATTCTCTGGTTCAAATGTGAAACATAAGTCCATTTTGGATTGAAAAAAAAACTATTTCTGTCAAATCTGAGCTAATTAGGGTCTTTGAAAAAAAACTCTATTTTTTTGCAAGAAAATTATGGAAAATACAATTCTCTGGCTCAAATGTGAAACTTAGTCCATTTTGGATCGAAAACTAAATCTATTTCCTTAAAATCTGAACTAATAATGGTTTTTTACCGTAAACTCTAGTTTTTTTTGTAAGAAAATTATGGAAAATACAATTCTCTGGTTCAAATGTGAGACTTAAGTCCATTTTGGATTGAAAAATAAAACTATTTCGGTAAAATCTGAGCTAATAAGTGTTTTGACCGTAAACTCTAGTTTTTTGTAAGAAAATTATGGAGAATACATTTCTCTGGCTCAAATGTGAACCTTAAATCTATTTTTGGATCGAAAAATAAAACTATTTCCGTAAAATCTGTGCTAATAAGGGTTTTTGACCCTAAACTCTAGTTTTTTGTATGAAAATTATGGAAAATACAATTCGTCGTCTCTTAGGTGAACCTAAAGTCCAATTTTGGATCAAAAAAAAAAAGTATTTCTGTGAAATCTGAGCTAATAAGGCTTTTTGATCGTAAACTCTAGTTTTTGTAAGAAATTTATGGAAAAAACCATTCTCTGGTTCAAATGTGAAACTTAAGTTCATTTTGGATCGAAAAATAAAACTATTTCCGTGAAATCTGAGCTAATAAGGGGATTTGACCGTAAACTCTAGTTTTTTGTAAGAAAATTATTGAAAATACAGTTAGTTTGCTCATAGGTGAAACTTAAGTCCAGTTATGGATCGAAAAATAAACTATTTCTGTAACATCTGAGCTAATAATGGTTTTTGACCGTAAACTCTAGTTTTTTGTAAGAAAATTATGTAAAATACAATTCTCTGGTTCAAATGTGAAACTTTAGTCTATTTTTAGATCGAAAAATAAAACTATTTCCGTAAAATCTGAGCTAATAGGGGTTTTTGACCGTAAACTCTAGCTTTTTGTAAGAAAATTATGGAAAATACAATTCTCTGGTTCGAATGTGAAACTTTAGTCTATTTTTGGATCGAAAAATAAAACTATTTCCTTAAAATCTGAACTAATAAGGGTTTTTGACCGTAAACTCTAGTTTTTTGTAAGAAAATCATGGAAAATACAATTCTCTGGTTCAAATGTGAAACTTAAGTCCATTTTGGATTGAAAAATAAAACTATTTCGGTAAAATCTGAGCTTATAAGGGTTTTGACCGTAAACTCTAGTTTTTTGTAAGAAAACTATGGAGAATACATTTCTCTGGCTCAAATGTGAACCTTAAGTCTATTTTTGGATCGAAAAATAAAACTATTTCCGTAAAATCTGTTCTAATAAGGGTTTTTGACCGTAAACTCTAGTTTTTTGTAAGAAAATTATGGTAAATACAATTCCTTGGCTCATAGGTGAAACTTCAGGCCAGTTTTGGGACGAAAAAAAAAACTATTTCCGTAAAATCTGACCTAATAAGGGTTTTTAACCGTAAACTCTATTTTCTTTAAGAAAATTATGGAAAATACAATTATCTGGTTCAAATGTAAAACTTAGGTCCATTTTGGATCGAAAAATAAAACTATTTCCGTGAAATCTGAGCTAATAAGGGGATTTGACCGTAAACTCTAGTTTTTTGTAAGAAAATTATTTAAAATACAATTCGTTGGCTCATAGGTGAAACTTAAGTCCAGTTATGGATCGAAAAATAAACTATTTCTGTAAAATCTGATCTAATAAGGGTTTTTGACCGTAAACTCTAGTTTTTTGTAAGAAAATTATGGAAAATACAATTCTCTGGTTCAAATGTGAAACTTTAGTCTATTTTTGGATCGAAAAATAAAACTATTTCCGTAAAATCTGAGCTAATAAGGGTTTTTGACCGTAAACTCTAGTTTTTTGTAAGAAAATTATGGAAAATACAATTTCCTGGTTCAAATGTGAAACTTAAGTCCATTTTGGATCGAAAAATAAAACTATTTCCGTAAAATTTGAGCTAATAATGAGTATTGACCGTAAACTCTAGTTTTTTGTAAGAAAATTATAGAAAATACAATTCTCTGGTTCAAATGTGAAACTTAAGTCTATTTTTGGATCGAAAAATAAAGCTATTTCCGTAAAATCTGTGCTAATAAGGGGTTTTGACCGTAAACTCTAGTTTTTTGTAAGAAAATTATTGAAAATACAATTCGTTGGCACATATGTGAAACTAAAGTCCAGTTTTGGACCGAGAAATAAAATATTTCTGTAAAATCTGAGCTAATAAGGGTTTTTGACCGTAAACTCTAGTTTTTTGTAAGAAAATTATGGAAAATACAATCCTATGGTTCAAATGTGAAACTTAAGTCTTTTTTTGATGAAAAAATAAAAATATATCCATAAAATCTGTGCTAATAAGGGGTTTTGACTGTAAACTCTAGTTTTTTGTAAGAAAATTATGGAAAATACAATTCGTTAGCTCATTGTTGAAATTTAAGTCCAGTTATGGATCAAAAAATAAACCATTTCTGTAAAATCTGAGCTAATAAGGGTTTTTGACCGTAAACTCTAGTTTTTTGTAAGAAAATTATGGAAAATACAATTCTCTAGTTCAAATGTGAAACTTAAGTCCAGTTTTGGATACTCATAATGATGAGGACTGATGGTTCTAATTCATTATTTTTTTTATAAAAACAAACAATTTTTTTAAACTTCGAAATTATTCAACTTTATTTATTTTTTCAATTATATATTTTTTTTGTACGTATCTTAAAATGACAAAATATGCTTACAGCTCTAACAAGTGTACCCTATGATTGCTCAGAGACTCGAAGTGGCTTCCCCATTGGTATTCTATGACCGGTTATCAACACTACTTAGTCTATTGTATGTATTAAATTAGTATTTTTTACGCAGTGGAACGATAAACACATATTGCATATCTTTAAAAAAAGTGAAGATGGAGCAGTTTAAAAGGGTGTGTTGACATGACAATGTTATTGTAGCATTGAATGCCGACAAGGAGAAGTATTTAAACTATGAAACAAGTACAAGTGGTAGCACTATTGGAAATGTATGTGTGAATTGTCATGACAGTAAAGAATTTAATTTTTTTTGAGTAGCAAAAAAATTCAACTCTTATGTTGGTGGTTATGCGAGATTGAGATCTCCAGAGATGATTGCACTCAAAGAGAATGCCAACATAAAAATAATCGTTGATGGTATAGGACAACTCCTTGCTACTGTTGCAGGTAACACATTACCTACTGATACATCCAATCGTCAGCTTTCAGGTATTAGCATTCAACGGAAGGTTAAAAAAGAAAGGTCTACTCTTCTACTAACATCGTAAACCATATCTTGTCTACGTGCCGAAACTGTTACCTGTGTAAAAATAATGTGATAATAGACAGTGAAATTGCCGTGTCCCTGCTAATTTTTATTCGTGGAACTTGCTGCGTGCGGATTTTTGTTCGTGAAACTTCATGCAAGTTTATTTTTTCTTTTCCTGAAACATATAAAATTGAATTTTTATTCTCGTCGCAATACTGATTTTTGTTCATGGAACTTGCCGCGTGTTGATTTTTGTTCCTGGAACTTATTGCGTGCTGAATTTTTTTGTTCGTAAAAGTTGTTACATCTTGATTTTTTTTTCTTCGTGAAATTTGTACATTAATTTTTTCTCAATGCGAAACTAATTTTGTTCATGGAACTTGCAGCGCGCTGATTTTTGTTAATGAAAATTCTTGCGTACTGATATTTTTTGTTTGTGAAAGTTGTTGCATCTTGTTTTTTTTTATGTGAAACTTTACATTGATTTTTTGCCATTGCGAAACTTATTTTTTCATTATACTTGTTTCGTGCTGATTTTTTGTTCGAGGAACGTGTTGCATGCTGATTATTGTCTGTAAACTTATCGCATGCTGTTTTTTCTCTTCGTAAAATTTGTACATTGATTTATTGTTCTCCCGGGGAAACTGACTTAGTTTGTGAAACTTGTTGCCTACTGATTTTTGTTCATTGAACTTGGTGAGTGCTGATTTTTGTTCAATAAACTTATTGCATGTTGATTTTTCTCTTTGTAAAATTTGTACATGGATTTTTGAAATATGAACATTGATTTTTTTATTCTCGTTACGAAACTGATTTCATTAATGGAACTTATTGCACGCTTTTATTTTGTTTCGTAAAACTCCATGCATGTTGATTTACTCTCCGCGAAACTTGTGTATTGATTTTCTCCTCGTGAAACTGATTTTGTTCAAGGAACTTGTTGTGTGCTAATATTATTAACGGAACTTATTACCTGCTGATTTTTTGTCGGTGAAACTATTGCATCTCGATTTTTCTCTTCGTAAAACTTGTACATTGTTTTTTCTCATCGTAAAACTTATTTTGTTCTTGCAACTTTTTGCGTGCTGTTTTTTATTCTTGGAACTTGCTGCGTGCTGATTTTTGTTCGTGAAACTTTACGCATGTTTATTTTTCTCTTCGCAATACTTGTACATTGATTTTTCTCCTCGTGAAAGTGATTTTGTTCATGGAACTTGCTGCGTGCTGATTTTTGTTCGTGCAATTTCATTCATGTTGATTTTTCTCTTCGCGAAACTTGTACATTGATTTTTCTCCTCGTAAAACTGATTTTGTTCATGGAACTTGTTGCGTGCTGATTTTTGTTCATGGAACATGTTGCAAACTGATTTTTTTTTTCGTGAAACTTGTTGCATGTGGATTTTTGTCTTCGTGAAACTTGTACATTGATTTTTTTTTTATCGAGAAAATCATCTCGTTCATTGAGCTTATTGCATACAGATTCTGCATGATGATTATTGTCCATGAAACTTGTTATATATTGATTTTTTCTTCGTGAAACTTGTACATTGAGTTTTTTCTTCCTGAAACTGATCTTCTTCATGGAACTTGTCACGTGCTGATCTTTATTCGTTGAACTTGTTGCATGCTGATTTTTGTCTATAAAACTTGTCACATGTTGATTTTTCTCTTCGTGAGAATTTTACATTGATTTTTCTCCTCGTGAATCTGATTTACTTCATTAAACTTGTCGCGTGCTGACTTATGTTCGTGGAACTTGTCGAATGCTGATTTTTACTCGTGAAATTTGTTGAACGTTGATTTTTCTCCTCGTGAAACTGATTTTGCTTATGGAACTTGTTGTTTCCTGTTTTATGTTCATGGAACTTGTTGAATGCTGATTTTGCTAAGGAAACTTGTCACATGCGGACTTTTTATCTTCGCAAAACTCGTACACTGATTTTTCTGCTCGCGACTCTCTCATAAAGCTGATTTCACATATGAAACTTATTTTTGTTCGTGAAACCTAATTTATCATTATATGCTAGTAGGTTAACCTAACCTAGCCTAACCTAGCCTGGCCTGTGTAGGTTAGGTTAGGTTAACCTTCTAGCTTATCATGATAAATTAAGATTCACGAAAAAAAAATCGGCGCAAAACAAGTTCCTTGAAGAAAATCAGTTTCTTGTGAAGAAAAATCAACGACAACTTTCATAACAAGAAAAAACAACATGCATTATGTCTCATAAAAAAAATCATCATGCAACAAGTTCCAGGAAAAAAAATCAGCACGCAATAAGTTTCATGAACAAGATCAGATTCGTAAGGAGAAAAATCAATGTACAAGTTTCAGGAAGCGATAAATTAGCATGCAACAAGTGTCACGAGCACAAATCTTCATGCGACACGTTCCACGAACAAAATATCAACACGCAACACGTACCATGAAGAAAATATGTTTCACGATGAGAAAAATAAATGTATAAATTATGCATAAAAATCAATGTACAAGTTCCATGAACAAAAATCAGCATGCAATAAGTTCCATGAACATAATCAGATTCATGAGGAGAAAAATCAATGTACAAGTTTCACAAAGAGGAGAATTAGCATGCAATTAGTTTCAAGAACAATAATCAGCATGCAACACGTTCTGAAAACAAAAGATCAGTACTCAACAAGTACTATAAAGAATATAAATTTTGCGATGAGAAAAATCTATGTATCACTTTTACGATGAGAAAAAATCAATGTATAAGTTTCACGAAGAAACAAAAATCAACACGTGACAAGTTTCACGAACAAAAAAAGATTGCAACAAGTTCCACGAAATAAAAAATAATCAGCACGCAACAAGTTCCATGAACAAAATCAGTTTCACGAGGAGAAAAATCAACGTACATATTTCATGAAGGGAAAAAAATGTAACACGTTACACACAACAACTTCCTTGAACAAAACTAGTTTCATCAGGATAAAAAAAATCAATGTACGAGTTTCACGAGCGGAACTATCATGATGCAACAAGTTTCCCAAAAAAATTCAGCATGTAATAAGTTTCCTGAATAAAAATAAGCATGCAATAAGTTCCATGAATAAAATCAGCTGCAAGAGACCAATCAGTGTATAAGTTTGGACAAGAGAAAAATTAACATCTGTACGAGCAAAAAATAGCATGCAACACGTTCCACAAAGAAACAAAATCAGTATGCAATAAGTTCCATGAGTAAAATCAGTTTGGCGAGTAGAAAAATCAGTGTACGAGTTTCACGAAGAGAAAAAATCAACATGCGACAAGTTTCATGAACAAAATCAGTTCAGTGAGGAGAAAAATCAATGTACGAGTTTCATAAAGAGAAAAATCAACATGTGACAAGTTCCAAGAGCAAAAATCAGCACTCAACAAGCTCCACGAACATAAACCAGCACGTGAAAGTTCCATCAAGAAAATCAGTTTCACGAGGAGAAAAATCAATGTACAAGTTTTACGAAGACAAAAATCAACATGTAACAAGTTTCACGGATAAAAATCAGCGTTCAACAAGTTCAACGTTCAGTAAGAATCTAGTTCCCGTACTGTGAGAATCAATATATGAGATAAATAGCTATCGTAATTACATTTGAGTGAAAAAAAAGGATTATAATTGTGCAACCACTGGATACCTGAACTGAAAAATTTATTCAGCACAACTTTTCTTTCAATAGTAGGTTTTTGGGATTTTCGGGGGGTAGTCAAACACCCCCTTGCGAGTAAGTCTCGTTTAATGCTTAGAGTTATCATTATCTTTTCTCCCGAGTAACAGAAATGTTCACACGAGGGTGCTTGTTATCAGTGTTCAGTAGCGGAGTTGGATTACTTCACGGATTTTTGAAGCCCATATTCCCCTGTTGCCGTTTTGATATTTAGCCATTATTGAGGCCTACCTGTCCTGGTTACATTTTTAGCCATGCCAGTAATTAATGGCCAAAACGAACAGCAGGTTAATATAAAAGTGGGTAAATAAATAATTGATCTTATTTGAGGTAAGCAAAGTCTGTTTACTTTAATTGGTATGGGTCGTAATCGCAAACTTAATCGTCCCGCTGAGGACTCAGAAAACCCATTAAATTCTACAGCAATTAGTAACGGAATTTCTATCACCCAAATTACCGTGAAAACATTATCACAGAATTTTAACAAAGTACTTGAAGCTGTCCAAGAAAATGGTAGAAAACTTGACATGGTGAACGATGAGTTCAAAACACTAGACGATCGTGTTTCCAAATTAGAGGTGACCCAGTCAGAACGGTGTTCTCAAGTTGCTATTCACGATAGTAGAATTGAAGTTCTAACAAATGAGAACGCATCCTTGAAATCACAATTATCAGTTCTCGTTGATGAAGCTAAGGCCCAGGGTAATGCAGTTTTGGAAATGTCGGATAGGCTTATTAAACTAGAAATTGAACAGAGGGGTAAAAACACAATTGTTTGGAATACAGGTTGCAAAAGTAAAAATGTTGCTGTTGCTTTGTTCCAGGATATTGTTAAAGTGGGTCTAGAACAGTCTACAGTACCACCATTCAAAGTTATTCAGTGCAAGAAGGATGCCAAATTTTTCAAAGTAGAACTTGGTGAAAAGCAAGCAAAAATTGACCCATTACGTAGTGCAAAAAAATAAAGAATAAGAATATTGGCCCATTCAAGGGATTGTTTCTTAGTGATGATGCTACCCCTGAATTACGGTGGGCTAGAAAAATTTTATTTAATAAGCGAGCCCAGTTAAGATTCAGGTTTTGATGCGTGGGTTTCTAAATCTTTCCCCCCTTGTGTTCAATTCAAACGCCCAGACAGATCGATCGCTAAGTATTTTCAGAATGATGTAATTACTGAACTTGTTAGACCGGTTATTAGCCATGACTATGGAGAGCGTAGTCAAAGAGGACGATTCGGAAAGCAGAAGTGAATGTTTTGCTTTTACCTAGTTAATTGAGAAAGAATTATTTTTTTTTATAGTTTGTGAAGTAAAGTTAAGTAATTTTAGTTGGCTGTTAGAGTTTAAATTGAATACCCTCGTGTGTGATTTTATTGTGCTCTTTGGTGATTAATATTGATTGTTTTCTTCGGTTGCCTTTATTTAGAATTCATGCCTTATTTCTTTTTGTGTTTTTTTCCTTTGATTATTCTTGTTTCATTGTTTGTTGTGAGAATTGAGAGATTATCTTTAATTGCGATTGGTACATGCCCTATTCGTCACCTTAGACTATTTTGAACAGATAGTGGTTAGAGATCTTGTTCTACCCCTGGAGGCTCGTAGTATTATTGATTTAGAAAATCAGAAGGTAGACTTTTATAATTATTTTAATGAATGTATTAATAGAAATTTAGACTTTGTGGTTCCAGCTTCTGACCCCCCTGAGAATTCAAAATTTGTTTTTAGCTATGATTTTCAGGTTGTTGAGTATCAGCATGGTGGATCGGGAGATTTTGGGATTTTTGATTTGGTTTGCCACGGCATTAATACGACATTTGATTTTTTTTTTAGCGAATTTAGCTAAACTTAATCTTTTCCATGTGCTTGCTTTAACGGAGACCCGGTTGAGGGACCACAATTCTTCTCTTTTAGATATACCTTGATATACTTTGTATACTCGGAACCGGGAGGACCAGAACTTCAACATGGGGGTCTTGCGGCTTATGTTCGTGAAAGTCTCCATGCGAGAGTCCGAGACGATCTAAGTGAATATAAGGAAATGGTGTGTGAAACACTAGAATTACAAGCTAAATTGAATAATGTTGATACATATTTAATAATTGTATACAGGCCTCCTTCTGGTTCTATTCAAGAATTTTTTGAGAATTTTCATGAACAGCTGGCAAGAGTACAAATTAGTAATAACCCTTGTTTCGTTTTAGGTGACTTCATTATCAACATGCTGGATATGGAGCCTTTAGTGACTTCTCAGTTATTAAATTTGTGTATGTCTTATGGTCTGTTACCAACGGCTAACATCCCAACTAGAGTTTCTAGGACGTCTGCATAGCTTTTGGATAATATTTTTTTTCCAATGCACCATTTAGATTGCCAGGAGTTCTTGTAAATGTGGAATCTGGACACTTTGTTGGTTTTGCAGAATTTGAAGTATTTATCCCCAAGCGAAAAACTCCTGAACAGAGTAAAAGAGTTGTAGTTTTGATTTTAGTGCCCTATTGAAACTAAAAAATAATATAAATCATATTGATTAGGTATCTCAGTTTGGAAATGAGAGTGATGTAAATATTAAATTTACGCTCTTTTATGGTAAGCTTTTAGAAATGGTTAAGGAAGTGGGAGCAGTGAAGAATATGAAAGGTCAAAAACATTATGGAAGGAAGCCATGGATTACGCATGATCTTCTTCAAAAAATAAATGTAAGAGATAGAGGTATCATTACCTCTTTTAATGGTAAGCCATCTGGAAGTTAAGATAAGAAAAACGTTCGGTTCCCTCGTTCATCTGCGGTGTAATATGAGAAAGGATATATGACCTAGACTGTATCAGTCAACGGCTCTACCTTTGATTAGCTTTCCAGACGTGATTTTAAAAACTTTTCCATCGTCTACTTCATCTCAAATTAAATTTGTGTATTTTAGATATCTTAAATTTCTACTAGGTTTTCCGCTAAGTGCTCGTAATACTTTTTTAAAATATACGTATGGAATAAAGGACCCGCTTGATGTATTAAAGATTAAGTGTGAACTATTAGTTCAGAAGGCTCGAAATTATCTTGAATATAGAAATTTAATCCCGTTTTTTTTTTTTAATCTAGCCGATGTTAACCGATTGACGTAGATGGTTGTATTCATCGGTAGTTCTGGTCTTGTTAATTGTATGTTGTGTCTTTATATTTATATTTATTGAATATACTCCTCATAGTGTATCCTGAGGGAAAATAAAAGTGCTATTCTTATTATTATTTTTATTATTATTGTAAACTGTTTAGGTCACAAGCTTTAAAACCTATGGATGAGAATATCGAACGATACCGTACTTTTCGTAATGGTTTGAACAATCTCCTCCGTGAGGCTAAAAAAAATATTTTAGTATGAAGTTTAAGGATGTTGAAGGTAACCCGTTGAAAACTTGGCAAATAATCCGTAATGTTATAGGCCAGTGGGCTAATATTTTACCAACTGAAGTGACTGTTAATGAGGTTTTAATTGCAGATAGTACTGGGATATGTAATGAGTTTCTAAATCATTTATCTTCAATAGGCCTACAAATCGCCGAGATGATTTCCTCATCTCCAGAAGACCCATCCTTTGGATCCACTCTACCATCTTCTGCAAATGTATCACCTCAAATAAAGATGATTACATTCGATGAGATAAGGGATATTATCTATAGTATGAAAAATAGTTCATCCGGTAGTGGCCTGGTGAGCCTAAGAATTCTAAAATGTATTTTCCTATTTATATTTGGTGCTCTGACATCACTGATTATTGATTGATTCCGTCAAGGAAGGTTTCCAGATTGTCCAAAAAAAAACAAGAGTGACACTGGTTTATAAGGGTGGTGATAGAAATGATCTTGGTAATTATCACCCAATATCAGTCTTGCCAGTTATTTCTTGTCTTATTGAGAAATGTTTTAGTAATTGGTTTACCCGATTTTTAGAGAGGTTCAAATTGCTGAATACTAATCAGTTCGGTTTCAGAAAAGATAAGAAGACAGATGATGCATTGACATTTTTGACTAGTATAATTAACATAGCTTTAGATGAAGGATTTAAGGTTGGTATAGTGTTTCTAGACCTACAGAAGGCTTTTGATACAGTTGACCATGACTTACTCCTGGAAAAAAAAAGCGAGGTCTATGAAATCCGAGGTAAAGCTCTTGACCATATACGGAGTTTCAATAGTAACCGGTACCAGTTTGTAGAGACGCCTTGTATACAATCAGGACCCCACCCAGCTGTTTGTGGTGTCCCGCAAGGATCAGTTCTTGGTCCGATTCTTCTTTTATTGTTCATTAATGATATGCCTAATTGTATCCTAAGTTGTTGTTTTAATGTTAGTGACATGGCTAGAAATGGCTAGAATCGATGTTTTATTAGCTTCATAGGGGGATCAGAAGTGGGAGCCATCTTGATCAAAATATAAAACATATAGGTGATATTTCTTCGTTTAAGATAGTAATTAAAGGGATGCTTTTTAGTAATTATGAATTTTAATTGTTTTTTTTAAGATATTGGTAATTATTTATTGCTCCTGGGGGTGATGATTATAATTATTATTATGAATATGATACTAAATTTAATGAAAATGTTAAGGTGTAAAGTTTGTGGCGCCGTTTGGGGACTATGATATAGAAAGTTTTTTTTTTGTTTTTTTTATTGTTTTGTTATGTTAGTGTATTTTTGCCACCCCCTTGGACAAGTTTTTACTTCTTGGGGTGGCCGCTAAACTGACGTTAAATTGTTTGTTTAGAAAAAATCCCCCCCCTCTCTCTCTCTCTCTCTCTCTCTCTCTCTGTCTCTCTCTCTGTCTCTCTCTCTCTGTCTCTGTCTCTCTCTCTCTCTCTCTCTCTCTGTCTCTCTCTGTCTCTCTCTCTCTCTCTCTCTCTCTCTCTCTCTCTCTCTCTCTCTCTCTCTCACTCTCTCTCTCTCTCTCTCTCTCTCTCTCTCTCTCTCTCTCTCTCTCTCTCTCTCTCTCTCTCTCTCTCTCTCTCTCTCTCTCTCTCTCTCTCTCTCTCTCTCTCTCTCTCTCTCTCTCTCTCTCTCTCTCTCTCTCTCTCTCTCTCTCTCTCTCTCTCTCTCTCTCTCTCTCTCTCTCTCTCTCTCTCTCTCTCTCTCTCTCTCTCTCTCTCTCTCTCTCTCTCTCTCTCTCTCTCTCTCTCTCTCTCTCTCTCTCTCTCTCTCTCTCTCTCTCTCTCTCTCTCTCTAAAAACGAATAGAAATCAGCACACGACAAGTTCCATAATAAAAATCAGTTTCAAGGGAAAAACCAATGTACAAGTTTCTCGAAGAGAAAAATCAACATGTACAAGTTTCACGGACAATAATCAGCATGCAGAAAGTTTCAGGAACAAATAATCAGCAAGCAACAAGCTCCATGGACGAAATCAGTTCATGGAGAAGAAAAATCAATATGCAACTTTCACGAAGAGAAAAATCAAAATGCAACAAATGTCACGAGCAAAAATCAGCACGAAACATGTCCTATAAAAGCAATCAGCACACAACAAGTTCCAAGAACAAAATCAGTTTCATGAAGAGAAAAATCAATCAACAAGTTTCACGAATAAAAAATCAGTGTGCAACATTTTCCATGAACAAAAATCAGAAAGGAACAAGTTACTAGAACAAGATCAGTTATACGAGGATAAAAATCAATGTACAAGTTTTGCGAAGAGAAAATACAACAGGCATGAAGTTTCACGAAAAAAAATTTGCAAGAAGCAAGTTCCATGAATAAATATCAGCAAGCGACAAGTTGCACGAACAAAATAAGTTTCACGGTAAAAAAAAATCAATATACAAGTTTCACGAAGAGAAAAACCCAGATGCAACAAGTTTCAGGGACAAAAAATCAGCGGGTAACAAGTTCTGTAAACAAAACCAGCACACAACAAGTTCCATGAACAAAATAAGTTTCATGATGAGAAAAAGCAGTGTAGATGCTTCACGAAGAGAAAAATCAGCATGAAACAAGTTTCACAAACAAAAATCAGCATGCAACAAGCTCCATGGAAAAAAACAACGCGTAACAAGTTCTTTGAACAAAATTAATTTCACAATTAGAAAATCAATGTATGTGTTTCAGGAAGAGAAAAACAATATGGAATACGTTCCACGAACAAAATATAAACACGCAACAAGTTTCATGAAACAAAAATCAGCAGGCAACAAGCTTTGCGAACAAAAATCACCACTCAACCACCTCCATGAACCAAAACCAGCAGGCAACAAGTTCCATGAACAAAATCAGTTTCGCGGGGATAAAAACAATCAATATACAAATTTCACAAAAAGAAAAAAGATGGGATAAGTTTCACGAACAATAATTAGCATGCAGAAAGTTTCAGGAACCAAAAAATCAGCATGTAAAAAGCTCCATGAACGAAATCAGTTTCTCGAGGAAAAAAACAATGTGCAAGTTTCAAGAAGAAAAAAAACAACATGCACCAAGTTTCACGAATAAAAATCAGCACGCAGCGAGTCCCATGATCAAAAATCAGCATAAAACAAATTCAATGAACAAAATCAGAATCACGACGAGAAAAAAAATCAATGTCTATGTTTCACGAAGAGAAAAATCAGCATGCAACAAGTTTCCCGAATAAAATATCAGTGTGCAATAAGTTCCACGAAATAAAAAAAAATCAGCACGCAACAAGTTCCATGAAGAAGATCAGTTTCACGAGGAGAAAAATCTATGTACATGTTTCATGAAGTGAAAAAAAACATGTAACACGTTTCACACAACAGCATTCAACTTCCGCAATAAGTTCCTTGAACAAAAATCAGTTTCACGAGGAGAAAAATCAATTTACAAGCTTCGCGAAGAGAAAAATCAATATGCATGAGCTTTTATGAACCAAAATCAGCACGCGGCAAGTTCCACGAATAAAAATCAGCAGGCAAAAAGTTCTTTGAACAAAATCAGTTTCGCAGGAATAAAAAAAATCAATATACAAATTTCACGAAGAGAAAAAACATCATGCGATAACTTTCACGAACAATAATCAGCAGTCAACACGTTCCACGAACAAAAGATCAGCATGCAACAAGTTCAATGAAGAAAGTTAGTTTGACGATAAGAAAAAATCAATGGGCAAGTTTCACGAAGGAAAAAAAACAAGATGGAACAGCTTTCACGAAATAAAAAATCAGTACAAAAGAAGTTTCATAAACAAAAAATCAGGGCGCCACAAGTTCCATGAACAAAATTAGTTTTTCGAGGAGACAAAAAATGAACAAGTATCATGAAGAAATAAAAATCAAGATATGTCAACCTTTACGAACAAAAGAAAATATGCATGCAACAAGTTCCACGACAAAAAAACAGCACGCGACAAGTTCCATGAACAAAATTAGTTTCACGAGGAAAAAAAGCAATGTACAAGTTTCACGAAGAGAGGAAACAACATGCAAAAAGTTCCACGAGAAAAAATCAGCATGCAACAAGTTCCATGAACAAAATCAGTTTCACGAGGAGAAAAATCAATGTACGAGTCTTAGGAAGAAAAATCAAAATGCAACGAGTTCACGAACAAAATCAGCATTCAACAAATTCCACGAGATCCAAGAACAAAAATTAGCACTCAACAAGTCCCACGAACATTAATCAGCACACAACAAGTTTTATGAGGAAAAGTTTCATGAAGAGAAAAATCAGCTTGCAACAAGTTCCACGAACAAAAATCAGCCTGCAACAAGTTCCATGAATAGAATCGAATTCGCAAGCAGAAAAAGGAGAAATTTCACGAAGAATAAAAAAAAACAATATGCAACAAGTTTTGCGAACAAAAATCGGTATGCAACAAGTCCCACGAACAAAAATCAGCACACAACAAGTTCTATGGACGAAATCACTTTCATGAGGACAAAAATCAATATAAAAATTTCACGACGAGTAAAAAAAATATGCAACAAGTTTTAAGAACCAAAAAAACAAGCACTCAACAAGTTTCATAAACAAAAATCAGCACGCAACAAGTTCCATGAGTAAAATTAATTTCGTGAGGAGAAAAAATCAAAGTATAAATTTCACGAAGAAAAAAATAATCAACATGTAACAAGTTTAACGAACAAAAAAAGTATGCAACAAGTCCTATGAACAAAAATAAGCAGGCGACCAGTTCGATGAACAAAATTAGTTTGACGGGGAGAAAAAAATATGTACAAGTTTCACAAAGAGAAAAAAATGCAACAACTTTCACGGACAGAAATCAGCATGCAAAAAGTTCCACAAACAAAATCAGCAGGCCACAAGTTCCATGAACAAAATCTGTTTCACGACTAGAAATTTCAATGCACTAGTTCAACAAAGAAAAAAGTTAACATACAACGACCTTCAAGAACACAAATCAGCAATTACCAAGTCCCACGAACATAAATCAGCACAGAAAAAGTTTTGTGAGGAGTAAAAAATCAGCTTGTAACAAGTTCCATGAACAAGAATCAGCATGCAACAAGTTCCATGAATAAAATGAGTTTCGCGAGGAGAAAAGTCAATGTGCAAGTTTCAAAAAGAGAAAAATCAACATGCAACAAGTTTCACGAACCAAAATCAGCAGGCAACAAGTTCCATAATCAAAATCAGCTTCACGACGATAACAAAAAAAAAACAATGTACAAGTTCAGCATGTAACAAGCTTCGCGAATAAAAAATCAGTGTACAACTTGTTCTATGAAAAACAAAATCAACAAACAACAGGTTCCTTGAACAAAATCAGTTTCACGAGGAGAAAAATCAATTTATAAACTTCGCGAAGAGAAAAATCCACATGAATGAAGTTTTAAGAACAAAAATCAGCACGCAGCAAGATCCACGAATAAAAATCATCACGCGACGAGTTCCATTAACAAAATCAGTTTCACGAGGGGAAATATCAATGTAAAAGTTCCACGAAGAGAAAAAATCAGCATGCAACAAGTTTCACGAATTAAAAATCAGTGTACAACATGTTCTATGAACAAAAATCAACAAACAACAAGTTCCTTGAACAAATTCAGTTTCACAAGGAGAAAAATCAATTTATGAGCATCACGAAAAATCAACATGCAACATGTTTTACGAACAAAAATCAGCACTCAACAAGTTCCATGAACAAAATCAGCAGGCAACAATTTCCTTGAACAAAATACGTTTCGCGGGGAGAAAAAAATGAATCTACAAATTTCACGAAGAGAAAACACACCATGCGATAAATTTCACGAACAATAATCCACAGGCAACACGTTCCACGAACAAAAGATCAATGTGCATGTTTCACGAAGAAAAAAACAAGATACGACAGCTTCCACGAAACAAAAAATCAGTACGCAAGAAGTTTCATAAACAAAAAATCAGCGCGTTACAGGTTTCATGAACAAAATTAGCTTTGCGAGGAGAAAAATCAATGAACAATTTTCACGAAGAAAAAAATCAAGATGTGACAACTTTCACGAACAAAAGAAAATAAGCATGCAACAAGTTCCACGAACAAAAATTAGCACACGACAAGTTCCACGAACAAAAATCAGTTTCGCGACGAGAATAACAAATCAATGCCCACGTTTCACGAAGAGAAAAAATCAAATTGTATTAAGTTTCACGAATAAAGATCAACAAGCAGCAAGTTCCACGAACAAAAATCATCAGGCGACAAGTTGCACGCACGAAATAAGTTTCATTATGAGAAAAATCAATGTACAAGTTTCACGAAGAGAAAAATCATCATGTAAAAACTTTCACGGACAAAAATCAGCACTCAACAAGTTCCACGAACAAAATCAGGGTGCAACAAGTTCCATGAACAAAATCAGTTTCACGAGGAGAAAAAAATCAATGTAAAAATACACGAATAGAAAAACAAGATGCAATTAGTTTCGCAAACAAAAATCGATACGCAACAAGTTCCATAGACGAAATCAGTTTCATGAGGAGGAAAATCAATGTACAAATTTCACGAAGAGTAGGCCTAAAAAAACAATATGCAAAAAGTTTTGCGAAGAAAAATCGGCAAGCAACACGACCAAAAATCAGCACAAAGCAAGATCCATTAACGAAATCAGCTTCATGAGGAAAAAAAGTAATGTACAAATTTCACCAAGAATAAAATATATACAACAATTTTCACGAACAAAACAAAATCAGCACTCAATAAGTTTCATAAGCAAAAATTAGCAAATCTAATGGAATTAGCACAATGGAAGATTTTAGTTACATCGAAACTGCAAAAGCATAGATTCTTAAACATTTGAATAGTTTTCTTGATTCTATGAAGTGTTGTAAAACCCTTAAGATGCTAAAAAATATCTGTATTAATTAATAACTGAAGATTTTAGTTACATGCATACTGCAAAAGTATAAACTCTGAAACATTTGAATAGTTTCTTGATTCTCTGAAATGTCGTAATTCTGTGAAATGTTGTTAAATACTTTTGATGCTAAGAAATATCTGTAATAATTGATAATGGAAGATTTTAGTTATGTGCAAGCTGCAAAAGAATAGATTCTGAAACATTTGAATAATTTCTTGATTCTGTGAAATGTTGTAAAATCCTTTTGATGCTAAGAAATTGCTGTATTAAATGGTAAGGGAAGATTTCAGTTACATGCAAACTGGAGAAGTATAGATTCGGAAACAATTGTAGTTTCTGGATTCTATGAAATGTTGTTAAATCCTTTTGATGCTAGAAAATATCTGTATTAATTGATAATGGAATATTTTAGTTACATGCAAAGCGCAAAAACATATATTCTGGTATATTTGAATAGTTTCATGATTCTGTGAAATGTTGATTTTAGTATGAAGATTTTGACTGAAGAAAATCCTTTTGATGCTAAAAAATACCTGTATTAATTGATAGTGGAAGATTTTAGTTACATGTAAACTGCAAAAGCCTAGATTCTGAAACATTTGAATAGTTTCTTGATTCTGTGAAAGATTTTAAAATCCTTAAGATGCTAATAATATCTTTATTAATTGATAATTGAAGATTTTAGTTATATGCAAAAGCATAAATTCTGAAACATTTCAATGGTTTCTTGATTCTGTGAAAAGTTGTAATTCTGTGAAATGTTGTAAAAATCTTCCATTATCAAATGTTGTAAAATCTTCCATTATCAATGAATACAGGTATTTCTTAGGATCAAAAAGATTTTACAATATTTACAATATTATATGGAAAAAGCCATATATCGATTCTGAATTTTGCCAGAGAAGAGTAAACGTTCCAATTTAATTCGGAGCTTCCCCAAAGATTAAAAAGACTTGCACTTCGATTCAAAATTTTCTCAATGAAGAGAAAAAGTTCCAGTTTGATTCTGAGTTTTCTCAACGATAAGAAAGAAGTGTCACTTTGTAGGAATGATTTTGTGTTATGACCGAACTTTTGCATTCTCTAAGAAGTATTTGGGGGTTAATGTTAGAATTTCTGTGAAAACAGTTACTACTTCCAAGAAAAATGTGTTACCATTGACGGAAAATTGTTGGTTCTAAGAGCAATTTACTAAATTTGACGGAAGAATTGCTACTATTGGAAAAAATTGTTACTATTCGGAAAAACCTTTTACATCCAAGAAAAATTTGTTATTATTCAATAGAACAGGTTACTTCTATAAAAGATTTTCTTAGTATTGAGTAAAAATTTTGTTAGTGTTAAGAAAAACTTGTTACTTCTATTGAAAATTTTTTTAGTGTCAAGAAAAGCTTGCTACTTCTAAGAAAAAACTTGATAGAGGAAAATATCAGGAAAATATCATAGGGATGAAGACAAGGGTGTCAGAGAGTGTCAGGGGGCCAGTAATAGTGTGGTACAGGAGTTCCGCTGTTCAAATAAAGTAAGTGTTTAATTTAGATTCAAAAGTTTACTTTCGGAGCGAAAAGGTTGAAAATGTCCTAGGGAGTGATGAGGGTGTGCCACTTGGATGGTAGGTGTGTAATACCAAGGTGGTGTGCAATGTTTTAGAGGTTATTATCAAATGCTAGGCTTGCGAAAAAACTTGAATCAATAGACTGAAAGCATAACCGAAAATAATTACTTAAAATTCTCCAGTGCTAGCATATCCTCAGTCGAAATGGCCCTCAGATGTGTGCGAAGAACGATATCGCAGTGCCACTCTGGTCTCCAGGTTAAATTTTGTAAGCCCTGAATCTATCAAACCCGAGGAAAATAATGAACAACATGAAGAAATATATTAAAATAATATCTTAAAACTCACAATACCTTGGTCCCATAAGCCTTAGGATGTATAGAAAATAAGAAACAAATGTTAAAATATGGTAAATAATTGTTAAAAATCCTCAAGTGCTAGGCTATGCTTAGTCAAAATTACCCCTAGATAAGTGTGAAAAAACGTATTGCAATGTCATTTCAGTCTCGTGTTTGAATTTTGTACGCCCTGGATCTTTTAAACCTGAGAACAATAAGGAAAAAATATTAAAATAATATCATAAAACCTCTCAAAACCCTGATCTCATAAGCCCTGGAAAATATTAAATATATGAAAGAAATGTTGAAATATGGTAAATAATTGCTTAAAATCCTCAAGAGCTAGCATAACTTTAGTCAAAATGATCCCTAGATGTGTGGGAAATTGTATGACTTGGATCTTTTAAACCCGAGGAAAATAATGAAAAATATGAAGAAATATATTAAAATAATATCTTAAAACTCTTAAAACCTTGGTCCCATAAGCCATAGAAAATATCAATTATTTCAAATCTTCGAGTACTAGCATGTCCTTAGTCGAAATGGCCCTGGAAATAATTTCTAGGAAGGTGGGGGGAGCAGTCGTAAATTGTCACAATGTTGTGAAATATTCGTAACTTTAGCTCAAAAGAAACGAAATATTTTTATTTAAAGCCCTCAAAATGATAAAATAGAGCATACAAATTTAGCACTAATAAAAGCCCTTCCTCGCTGGAATTGGCTGCTAGGGCACATACGTTTCTTCTATTCACACATGTTTTTGTTTTTTTCCATTTTGCATGTTGTTCCCATTTTATTTTTTTTGTTTGACGTGTTTCTTAACTATTTTTTCATTGTTTGAATATTTCTGTAAATCTGTTTTAATTAATGGAAATTTTATTTATACAGTATTTGTTTTTATGATCTATTGTTTCGGAATTGTCTTTAATACCTAGGTGTTTACACAGTTTAAGCACCCCTTCTGTCTTTTATCACTAAAAATACATTAGGAACAATAATGTCTGAAAAGAGATTGTTTCCGTCTTTATGACAATTGTCGCAGGTGCACGAAACATGACATTCTGGCTTGTGCGAAAAATTGGAATGTCTCTCACACGCAATAGGTTATTTCTAGAAGCTATTAAATAGGACAGAATATTGGGAATAACAGTTTAGTCCTGTCGCTTGAGGCACTATTCCATTGGATGGAAATTGACCTTTCGAGTCCCAGTGAGGACAAAAATTAAAAAAAAAAGAATAAAAAAGAAACGCTTTGAAAGAAAAAAAAAGAAAACGCGTTGAACGTTTTGGCCAAAAATAAAATCTCATTAGAGTATTATGTGACAGTGATGGGTGTACTGTCATTACGCAAGATGTGCGCTGCCATTAAGCAATAACTGGGGTGACCTTACATAAACTGTGCCCTACCATTAAGTTAAAGGAAAGAAAAAATGCCTTGAACGTTTCGACGAAAAATGAAATGTCAAAAAAGTATTATGTGACAGTGATGTATGCAATGGCATTGCGTAATATGTGCGCCATCCTTACATAAGACCCAGGCGTGTACTGACCTCACATAAGGTGTGCGTTGTCATTACGTTACAAGCGTATATTCCCCATGGGTTCTGACGCAAGATTACATAAAATTGCGTCATTCATTTTATACATGGTCATGTGAATCCTGAGTGTCTTCCCAAAAACAATAGACGTACCAAAAATAGCTACGAATTTTGACTTATATTTTTATTGGAACAAGGGAAGGAACTGGGCATCTCCCAGAAATTCAATAGAATCGTATATGTGGCTTCTATTTATAGAGGGAGGATAATAAAAGACAACAATAGATATGACAAAAATGACTACAAATCGTGATAAAATGACGGTTGCTAGGGGGAAATATTGCAACACTTGGAATCCCGGGAATCTTGCCAGCTGAAAACAGGGCATGCGTTAAAAAAACACGGTTGTGCATGCCTTTAAAATCTTATGGGAACGGGATAGGGATGACTTTAAAATCCTATGTTAATTTTCTACATCCAACGCTAATATCCCTATATGACCGTTTAAAAGGCCATGGTGTGTCGTGGGAATCTTGCCAGCTGTGTTCCCTTTAATATAACACCTGAAATCCCGGGAAGCCAGCCAGCTGACTACATTAGCACAGGTGCGAAGGGTTAAGAGCTCCATTTAGAATTTCCAATTATTACTAGTTGTGTATTATAGCGACCACACTCGGAAAATCATATGGAAATACTGAAACACCTGGAGTCCCGGGAATCTTGCCACGGCGTGCTCTCGGAATCTTGCCAGGGCTGTCGGGGAAACAGGGTCTTCTAGAAATCCTATGTTAATTTGCTATGGGCCTTCCAGAATCAATGGAGGGGATATTACAGTTATATCAAAAGAAGTTGGTGGCCTTAACGGAAGATTAAATGACTTTGAAATTGCTCATGATGTGAAGAGAAAGGACGTGGCTCCCCTTGAATCAGATTCTTCCGAACCGACTCATATATTTTATTCTAATGTAAAATTCTTACTCCATACCTACTATTATCCTAAAACCAAATTTTTTCTCAATAATTGAGTTCTTAACAGTAAAAATAATAAAAAAGATAAAACCCTTAATGCTGAGCTTGAGCCCACGAAACTGAGATAAAAGGTGTAATATTCTAGTGACTTTGTTTAGTGAGCAAAGCTTGCTTAATTATTTATTTTTATTACTTTTGTATAATTATTTTACTGAAATAAACAGATTTGCTACAGACTTATTACATTGTGTTCGTGGTTCAAACTCACGTGGAATGGGGTTTAGAGACTTGGAGTAAGGATTCGATTGATGTGAATCAATTATTTCATGAGATTGAAAGTTATTAATAATTTATTGATTTAATTAGTTTGTTGTAGAGTTGACTAAAATGTTAAATCACTGTTTTACAGGATCGTTTTTTATGAAATGGCAGAAGACAATTGGTATTTGTTAACTTTCAATATTTTTTTAGGGGGTCCGGCTTATTCTGCTCGGAAATTTCCACTCCCTCCATCGAATAGAAAATCCTTGTTCTACCTATCTCTCTTTAACTCTTCCTTATGAATAATTGTCGCCACGTTCCTATTTTTAAATGGTACATGTCCAGATTGACTAATGTAGTATTATATCAATCTAAGGTAGCAGGCAGGTGGGACATTACTGTCTCAATCTAAGGTAGCAGGCAGGTGGGACATACTGTGCCAATCTAAGGTAGTGGGCAGGTGGGACATTAGTGTATCGACCATACAAGTGGACAGTACTCCCACCATAAAAGCAGGCCTATCATTCCAAGCAGACACATAGTCAATCTAATGGGGCATTTCCGTCAATATAACTATAGACATAAGAAATCCATTCATCCATATGCATAAACATCTATATCATAAAACACTAAAAGAAAAACACCAAGCAAATATTTGATGTTGCAATTATAATCAGCCTTCTATGAAGCTCGTGATGTTCATGGTGCAATGATTTTGAATTAAATTAATGTTTCTCTTAGAGTCATGGTTGTTTTTCACACTCCTATGGGTTTCCTGTTCTGTTTATGTTTTTGGTGATTATGAAATTCAATGTGTTGGATTTTTAGTAGGTGTTAACAGTGATCTGTTTCGGGGCATTATTTATGGCATCATCCTGAGAATATGCATACTACGAGGATTTGAGATGCATACTGGGCAGACAGTTTCTTCTGATGGTTGGACTCTTTGTCCCCACTCCAGGTCCCCAAGTCCCCAGCCCATCCCTCACCCCCCAAACTCCCCAACCCCCACATCCCCTCACCCTTCCCTCCAGGGTCCGACCCCCAATTTTTTTTTTATTGAAAAATTTTTCAACTTTTTTTACATGTCTTAAAATGACATGAAATATACTTAAAACAAAAAAAAATCAATAAAAATATTTTCAAAATACAAAATGAGAATGACATAAATAGTTTAGTCATGACTTTTACTATTAGAAAAATAGTATTTGTAGTGGCACTTTTTTTCTGACTTGGAAATTTTTGGACTTGGAAAATTATTCAACATTTTTTTTTAACATAGTTTTTTTTTATCTTTTTTTTAAGTTCCACTTCTGTTCTGAATTTTAAAAGAAGAAAAATCAGTTCAACTTCTCTTCTGGATATTTCCATGAAAGTGAAAAAATGCTAAGGTTTGATTTTGAATTTTTTCCAGGGAAGAGATAAAACCTTAAACTTCAATTCTGAATATTCCCGAGAAGAAAAAAAAGCTACACATCAGTTCTGAGCTCGCTCAAAGAAGAAAAAGCTCCACTTAAGTTCTGAATTTTCTCAAAGAAGAGAATAATAGTTCAAGTTCTCTTGTAAATTTTTCCTGAGATGAGAAAAATGTTATACTTCAATCCTGTATTTTTTCAAAGAAGAAAAAAAGATATACTTCTGTTCTGGGATTCACCAAGAGCATAAAAAAGTTCCATTTCTGTTCTGAATTTTGAAAAACAGGAAAAAAATCACTTTCTCTTCTGGATTTTTCCATGGAAGTGAAAATATGCTAGGGTAAGATTCTGAATTTCTCGAGAGAACGGAAATATGTGATTTTGTGTGTATCTGTGAGTATCTGTGTGTCTCTACGTGTCTCTGTGTGTCTTTGTGTGTCTCTGTCTGTCTCTGTTTGTCTTTGTTTGTCTCTGTTTGTCTCTGTCTGTCTCAGTCTGTCTCTGTGTGTCTTTGTGTGTCTATGTGTGTCTCTGTGTGTCTCTGTGTGTCTCTGTGTGTCTCTGTGTATATCTGTGTGAATCTATGTGTGTCTTGTTGTGAATCTATGTGTCTCATTGTGTCTCTGTGTGTCTCTTTGTTTCTCTGTGTGTCTCGGTGTGTCTCTGTCTGTCTCTTTGTGTCTCTGTGTGTCTCTGTATATCTATGTTTGTCTATGTTTGTCTCTGTTTCTCTGTGTTTCTCTGTCTGTCTCTGTGTGTCTTTTTCTGTCTCTCTGTTTCTCTCTGTGTCTTTGTCTGTCTCTGTGTGTTTCTTTTTGTCTTTGTGTCTCTGCGTGTCTATGTGAGCCTCTGTGTGTTTCTGTGTGTCTCTGTCTCTCTTTGTGCGTCTCGATGTATCTCTGTGTGTCGCTGTTTATCTTTGTGGATCTCTGTTTGTTTTTGTGTGTCTTTTTGTGTCTCTTTGTGTCTCTGGGTATCTCTGTATGTCTCTGTGTGTCTCGGTGTGAATCTGTGTGTCACTGTGTGCCTTTGTGTGTCTCTTTATGTCTCTGTGTTTCTCTTTGTTTCTCTGTGTGTCTCTGTGCGTCTCGGTATATCTTTGTGTGTCTCTGTGTGTCTCTGCCTGCCTCTGTGTGTCTTTGTGTGTTTCTTTGTGTCTCTTTGTGTCTCTGTGATTCTGTGTTTCTCTCTTTGTCTCCGTGTGTCTTTTTATGTCTCTGTGTGACGCTGTGTGTCTCTGCGTGTCACTGTCTGTCTCTTTGTGGCTCTGTGTGTCTCTTTGCTTCTCCGTCTGTCTCTGTATGTCTCTGTTTGCCTCTGTGTCTCTGTGTGCCTTTGTCTGTCTCTGTGTTTCTTTTGGTGTCTCCATGTGTCTCTGTGTGTCTCTGTTTTTCTCTGTGTGTACTCAGACATCGTCTTTAATCATTTTTAAACAATGCTGAAGAAAAAAAAACACTATTTTTTCACTGAAATACACCTTTTCACTATAATTTTTGTGTCTAAAAGTCGTATATTATTATAAATGATTGGGACAGTGGTCTCGTATGTAATAGTCAATTTGAAGGACATGAATTGCTCTTTACTAAAATGTTATTCCACCGAACCGTTTGATCATAAAAAAATAGATAAATAATAACCCATTTCTATTCCTGTATCGATCAATATCTCAGACACCATCTTTAATCATTCTTAAACAATGCTGAAGAAAAAAAATATAAATTTCGTGTCATTTTTATTTAAATAATATATTTATTCAAGATTTCTTACTCTATGATAATGCAAATTACGTTTCTATTAGTCGGACTATCATATTTTTTTGGTTTGTTTATTCATTGTTATCCCAATTTTGTGTCATTTTATTTAAATAATATATTCATTCAAGATTTCTTACTCTATGACAATGCGGATTACGTTTGTATTTTTCAAACTATCATATTTTTGGTTGTTTTTTCACTGTTTTCCAAATTTTTTATCATATTTATTTAAATAATATATTTATTCAAGATTTATTACTCTATGATAATGTGGATTACGTTTCTATTATTCGAACTATAATACATTTTTGTTCGTTTTTTCACTGTTATTCAAATTTTGTGTCATTTTTATTTAAATAATATATTCAAGATTTTTTACTGTATGATAATGTGATTACTTTTCTATAATAATAATAATTTATTTATAACCCACTGCACAAACAATGTGATAAAAAGTGGAGTAAAGAGAGAAAAGAAGAAAAATAAACACACACGGCATTTAAAGTAAATAAAGAAATAAAAAAAAACATTCAGTTAAACAAACGAATAATAATAATATATTTCTTACCACTTACAAAAGGGAAAAAAGTGAAGTACCAGGAAAGACAAAAAAACTACAAATAAGCAAAAACTACACAAAAAAGATCCAACAAATCAGCTAAACTGGCGGATAAGACGGTTGTTAGGACCAAGACGGATTGGTGCATCATCAATTACTTTCGAGCTTAATTTTTCCACCGAAAGAACAAAATCTGTTGCCTGATACTGACTCATAACCCCTGGTTCCGGAATGATCGCGGTAAATAAAGTAAAGATTTTCAATAGCAATAGTAATCCGTCTTGGCCCTTTTTACGTCACTTTTGTTCAGAAGCATATATACACCAGAGCAAAATAACACGGAATGGTACAAAAACTCGAGTACAGCTTTGTTAGCGCTTGTCGCCGGAAATATCCACGATTTCCAACAAATTTAGAATACCCCAGTTTAAGCTTATTCTTAATATCACGAATTGTCGGAAACCGAAAAGAACTTAGTGAATTGCAGACAACCATCCCGAGCCATCGAAAAGAGATGACTTGAGGTATAGAAAAAGAGCTGCAAATCAAAGGATGGGACGAACTAATTCCATTAAAAATAAGATATTCCCATTTATTAACATTAAGGAATACCCCAATACTTGCAAATGCAGCGGCAACGGATCGGACAGAACGCACTAAACCAAACTCAGTTCGGCTAATAAGAAGCAAGTCATCAGCATAAGCTAAGTATGATAGATCTGTGAACTCTACAAGATAAGAACTATATATACCAGACAAAATATGTTGAATAGAAGAAATAAAGATACGGGGAGAGAGAACTCCCCCCTGCCTAACTCCACACTTAACTGGTATATGTCCTTAAAAATACCCACTTCCTGATTTTAATCTTAGATATGAATTTGAATACAAAAACTTTAGAACAAGAATCACAGATGCATTCACACCGAGTTGACTAAGACCATAGAAGCTTGGGCATGGCAATTACTAACGAATGCTTTAGATATATCAAGGGTACAAAAATGAAGACTGTAACTATTTCGAGTGGCTTCCTTAATAAGCTGGGCTAAAACGCGGTGAGCATGTTGGCAACTCAAACCTGACCTGAATCCAAACTGGTTAGCCTCATAATTTGCAAATTTATCAATGTGTGGAAGTAATACATACTCAAATAATTTACTTAGAGTACAGGTGACAGTAATCGGCCAATACGAATTACATGAATGTAGATCTTTTCCTTTTTTTAGTATAGAAGTAACGTATCCACATAAAAATGAATCAGGGACAATAGACCTAGAAAGGCACATTTGAAATAATAACTGGAGATGCGATCCGCGTTCAGTGGAACGCGGATCAAGATGAGCCACACAAATACTATCAAGGTCACAAGCCTTTGACTTCAACCGTCAAAGAGATTTCACAATATTGGATTTTTTATCAGGAATAATATGTGTTTGGCTCACCCTATTAGGAAGAACCTTTGCCATTAAAGCAGAAAAACGGCTACGAACAGCATAATTAATCCTGGAAAAGAAGCGCGTATAGTGATTAATCCACGACAATCTTGGAATAATATCACTGGATAAAGAATTTTCGAGTTTTGACGCATTCGGCAGACTTTTCCAATGTTTACCATTAGACGGTAATTCAGCGCCCGAAAACAAAGTGCACGAAAATGACGCTTATAAGCCGATTTTGTTTTCTGCTTAATACTAAAGACTTGCCCACTAGAAGGTCTATCGCAAGCAATCCACAACTTTAACCAAAACTTGGCTTGGTTCTTAACTTTCTTAAGTTCCGGATCACACTTCCAAAAAGTCTTGCGGGTGTTAAGTCGCACGCGCATAAACGGAACAGCTATTACTTCAGCTTGTTTGATTGAAGAGATGATCTTTTTATAGCAAACATTTGGCTGACCACAGACATCACTGACAAAATAGCCGGCACAAAGAAGATGGAAAGCCACAGATATATTGGATAGCAGCAAAGCGAGAGTCGAAAGATAGATTTGCATTACCTCAATCATGTTTGCAAGTCCATTTTTGAGGCTTAGGAGGAGCACTGAAGCTGATTGTAGAGCTAATAGATAGGTCAAAAAGAAGAGGGAGGTGGTCATAGTCTCTCTCCTCATCATCGACATGAACATCAGAGGAATGAAGAAGGGGCGAACACACACAATGGTCTAAATCAGAAACTGCACCACTATTATGGATAAATGAAAAGCTGCAATCTTTATTTATAATCCTATGCGCAGCTGGTAGAGCATTTAGCAGGGTCTCAGAATGACTGGATGGTAAGAGAATGTTACATATCAGATCACCGGCAAGTAGCCATATGTATCCAAGAGATTCGATGCCACTAATTAGACCTTGTAGCTTATCACACGACTTGTCAAAGCTCGAGAACGACTGTACCGACTTTTTATCATGCGGCAGGTAAGTATTTATTAGGACAGTATCACCAAGTCTTACAGCTAGAAACTGCTCAGATTAATCGTAGGACACCGGGGATAAATCTGCAAGAGTCCGTCTGATATAACACGCGAGACCACCAATAGGCCTACCCCGACTCCGTATAGCGTTGGTACTAAACACAATGTGATCACGATTCCTTCTGAAAAAGTCAACGCTACAGGCAGGAAGAAAATGTTCCTGTAGGAAAAGGACATCAAGACGGCTCAACTTTTCTTCCAGGCTTGGCACTTTATTTTCAATCCCGTTAATGTTAAACGAACAAACAGAGATTTTGCGACAGTTCATTTATGAAGGCGCCCAGTAACGTTCTTACCAAATACTTGGAGACGGGGACAGCGAAAACTAAATGCCACATGATCACCTCCACAGTTGGTACATTTTATGGGATTTGTACAAGGGGATTCCTTGCAGTACTCATGAGAACCGGAGCATCTGGAACATTTAAGGGAGGTACTGGGACAGTTAGCAATAAGATGCTCAGGAGACTGGGATTTTCTACAGCATCTTGGGATTTTCTTAAATTCAAAGACACGGATCAGTTCATATTCAACTTTCAGTCCCAATCTAAGAGCCGAAATAAGAGATCCTTGATCAGAAAAAGCAATCTTGACAAACCGCGAATTGCCAATCCGGGTGGCTTCAATAACCCCAGAACGGTTCTTGAACAGAGATAAATCAAACGAGTCGCCAAGCCCTTTCGCGGTTCCGTAAAACTTCTTTTTCACAACTTTCACATCCAATCAGCGCAAGATCAAACGGGCTAAATCGCAAAAGCCACTTGCCACGACACTGTCAATATTCACTATTATTCTGTCCCCCGAGGCGCAAATATTCTCAACACATTCATATCCGGGAATTTTATAAATCACAAGTTTTCGTTTCGACGGATTGTCAAGATCACACGGTGTTTTCGTAATAACGATTGTCGCTTTATTCGTTTCAACTGAAATAGGAGCACCATCGTCCCTTGGTAACCTAGGGAAATATAGATCAAAAGCAGTCACCTTGTCTTTAATTTGCAGCAAAGTCTGTTGAAGAGTATTAATTTTTACCGTGAGCCTAGAATAGGCTACTGCAGGTAAAGATGGAACCTCTGTGGGGGAACGTATCATGAAAACAAGCAGGATGGGATTAGACCCAGTTTTCATTTTCTGAATCAGTTCTAGCATGTCCTTCAGGTGGTTCATCGGAGCATTTGGTCCAGTACGTTTAGGACAAGCCTCCGAAATCAACAGCTTTTCCCACAGCAATTTCTTCCCTGTCTCAATATCGGTCAGCTCAAAAAGTCTACAGCTGATTTAAAAATAACTGCATCTTCTGCTTCCCTCTCCAAATTATACTGAAGAAAGTTCAGAACAGGGGAATAAACTAAACAGTCCAATGGTCCAAAATCAAAGTCCATTTTCCGTACAAATTTTCTAATCCAAAAGAGTAATAACTTTATCCGTAAAACAAAGCGTCGACTAATGTCTAATTTCCTGCTAAAAACTAGTTAGACAAGTTTCATAAAATATTGTTATAAGCGACCTGCGTTTGTTGACTGATTATAAAATAAGCTCATAAAAACTTGCCAAACAGCTTTTATTTAAAATCCAGAGAAGTTATTCATTGTTCACTGAATGAATGCTATTTCAAGACCTCCAAGACTAATAGTCCAACTATCATATTTCTTATGTTTGTTTTTTCACTGTTATAAATTTTGTGTCATTTTTATTTAAATTATATATTTATTCAAGATTTCTTCTTCTATGATAATGCGGATTACGTTTCTATTAGTTGAACTATCATATTTTTTTTCTCTTATCAAAAGTTTGTTTCATTTTTATTTAAATAATATATTTATTCAAGATTTCGTACTGCATGATGATGCCGATGACGTTTCTATTAGTCGGACCATCAAATATTTTTTATTTTTTTTTCACTGTGATCCAAATTCTATGTCATTTTTATTTAAATAATATATTTATTCAAGATTTCTAACTCTATGATAATATAGATTACGTTTCTATTAGTCGAAATAACATATTTTTTGTTTGGTTTTTCACTCTCATCAAAATTTTTTGTCATTTTCATTTAAATAATATATGAACAAGCAAACACCCGCCCAGACACACAGGCAAAGAAAATGAGAGAGATAAAAACACAGACAAACAAAAAGATTCAGACGTAGAAAGATACAAAGACAGACACTGGCATAAGCAAACACCCTCTGAGACACACAGACACAAAAAGTGAGAGAGACAAAAACACATACAAGCATACAGATTCAGAAATACAAACAGACAAAAACAAACACTGGGATAAGCAAACACCTGCGTAGACACAAAGGCACAGAGATTGAGGAAGACAAAAAACACATACAAATACATAGATTCAGACATACAAAAAGACAAAGACAGACACTGGGACTAGCAAACACCCACCCAGACACACTGGCACAAAGAGTGAGATTGACAAAAACGCACACAAGCACAAAAATTCAGAAATGCCAACCGACAAAGACAGGTGAAGGTACTGGAATAAGCAAACACCCGCCCAATCCCACAGGGATACAGAGTGAGAGATACACAAACACACAGAAATACACAATTTAGACATCAAAACTGACAAAGACAGATGCGGATACAAGAAAACACCCGCTCAAAGACATAAGGCACAGAGGGTGAGAGACAAAAACTAATACAAAAAATATTAATTCAGACATAGAAACCGACAGAGACAGGCACTGGGACAAGAACCACCCGCCCTGACACACAGGCAAAGAGAGTGAGAGAGACAAAAACATAAACAAACACATAGATTCAGACGTACAAAAAGACAAAGATAGACACTGGGAAAAGCAACCACCCTCCCTGACACATGGTCACAGAGAGTGAGAGAGACAAAAACACATACAAACATACAGATTCAGACATACACACAGACAAAAACAGACACTGGGACAAGCAAACACCCGTTTAGACAAACAGGCACAGAGAGTGAGAGAGACAAAAACGTATACAAAAAAATAAATTCAGACAAGCAAATCGAAAAAGACAGACACTGGGAAAAGTAAACACCAATATTTTTAAGATATGCCTAGACACAGGCACAGAGGGTGAGAGAGACAAAAACGCATACAAAAACATATAAATTCAGGCATGCAAACCCACAGAGACAGGCAAGGGGACATGCAAACAACCGCCGAGACACACCGGCAAAAAAGGGTGAGAGAGACAAAAACATAGACAAACATATAGATTCAGACATAGAAAGAGACAAAGACAGACACTGGGACAAGCAAACACCCTTCCAGACACACAGACACAGAGAGTGATAAAGACAAAAACACATACAAACATACAAATTCAGACATACAAACAGACAAAAATGGACACTGGGACAAGCAAATACCCGTGTAGACACACAGGCACAGAGAGCGAGAGAGACAAAAATGCATAAAAAGAAACAAATATTTCATTTCCTATATAAATTCAGCCAATGCAAATCGACAGAGACAGGCACTGGGACATGCAAACAACCACCCAGACAAACGGCCAAAGAGAGTCGGAGAGACAAAAACATAGACAAAGACATAGATTCAGACGTAGAAAGATACAAAGACAGACACTGGAAGAAGCAAACACCCTCCCAGACAAACAGACACAGAAAGTGAGAGAGACAAAAACACATACAAGCATACAGATTCAGACATACAAACAGTCAAAAACAAAAACTGGGACAAGCAAACACCTGCGTAGAAACACAGGCACAGAGAGTGAGAGAGACAAAAACGTACAAATACATAGATTCAGACGTACAAACAGACAAAGACCGGCACTGGGACAAGCAGACACCCTCCCCAGACACCCTGATACAGAAGGTGAGAGTGACAAAAACGCACACAAACACATACATTCAGACATGCAAACCGACAAAGACAGGTAAAGATACTGGAATAAGCTAACACAAGCCCAATAACACAGGAATAGAGAGTGAGAGAGAGACACAAACACATAGAAAAACACAATTCAGACAAAAAACTGCCAAAGACAGACACGGATACAAGCAAACACCCGCTCAAAGAAATAAGGCACAGAGGATGAGAGAGACAAAAACGTATACAAAAAATATTAATTTAGACATGCAAACCGACAGAGACAGGCACTGGGACAAGCAAACGACCGCCCAGACACACAGGCAAAGAGAGTGAGGGAGACAAAAACATAAACAAGCACATAGATTCAGACGTAGAAAGAGACAAAGAGAGGCACTGGGACAAGCAACCACCCTCCCACACACAAAGCCACAGAGAGAGAGAGAGAGACAAAAAAAAATACAAACTTACGTATTCAGACATACACACAGACAAAAACAGACACTGGGACAAGCAAACACCCGTGTAGACACACAGGCACAGAGAGTGAGAGAGACAAAAACGCATACAAACAAATAAATTCAGACAAGCAAATCGAAAAAGACAGACACTGGGAAAAGTAAACACCAATATTTTTAAGATATGCCTAGACACAGGCAGAGAGGGTGAGAGAGACAAAAACGCATACAAAAACATATAAATTCAGGCATGCAAACCGACAGAGACAGGCACTAGGACATGCAAACAACCACCGAGACACAAAGGCAAAGAGGGTGAGAGAGACAAACACATAGACAAACACAGAGAATCAGACATAGAAAGAGACAAAGACAGACACAGGGACAAGCAAACACCCTCCCAGACACAGAGACACAGAGAGTGAGAAAGACAAAAACACATAGAAACATACAGATTAAGACACACAAAAAGACAAAAACGGACACTGGGACAAGCAAAGACCCGTGTAGACACACAGGCACAGAGAGTGAGAGAGACAAAACAGTATAAAAACAAACAAATATTTCATTTCCTATATAAATTCAGACAATGCAAACCGACAGAGACAGGCACTGGAACATGCAAACAAACACCCAGACACACAGGCAAAGAGGGTGAGAGGGACAAAAACATAGACAAACACATAAATTCAGACGTAGAAAGAGAAAAATAAAGACACTGGAACATGCAAACACCCTACCAGACACACAGACACAGAGAGTGAGAGAGACAAAAACACATACAAACATACAGATTCAGACATACAAACAGACAAAAACAGACACTGGGACAAGCAAACACCTAAGACACTGGGACAAGCAAAATTCAAATTAGGTTCATTTTGATTCAATTAGCGTAACGCGCCACGCTAAGTGAACCTAAATGAACCTAATTTGAATGCAGATATTTGAAAAATTTGCAAGTACCTCGGTGAATGTATAAAATCTGTTGTACTACCATCTATATCTAAATGGTAATAGATGGCAGTACTTGGGTTAGTTAAAAAAATTGCTATTATGACTATAAATGAAAAGATGGCAGCAAATGAAATCTTAGTTTGTTTGTATGCGTTTTTGTCTCTCTCACTCTCTGTGCCTTTTTGTCTAAACGGGTGTTTGCTTGTCCCAGTGTCTGTTTTTGTCTGTTTGTATGTCTAAATCTGTATGTTTGTATGTGTTTTTGTCTCTCTCACTCTCTGTGCCTGTGTGTCTGGTAGGGTGTTTGCATGTTCCAGTGTCTGTCTTTGTCTCTTTCTACGTCTGAATCTATGTGTTTGTCTATGTTTTTGTTTCTCTCACCCTCTTTGCCTGTGTGTCTGGGCGGTTGTTTACATTTCCCAGTGCCTGTCTCTATCGGTTTGCATGTCTTAAATTTATATTAGAAATTAAATATTTCTTTGTTTGTTGGCTTTTTTGTCTCTCTCATTGTCTGTGCCTGTGTGTCTACACGGGTATTTGCTTGTCCCAGGGTCTGTTTTTGTCTGTTTGTATGTCTGAATCTGTATGTTTGTATGTGTTTTTGTCTTTATCACTCTCTGTGCCTGTGTGTCTGGAAGGGTGTTTGCTTGATCCAGTGTTTGTCTCTGTCCCTTTCTACGACTGAATCTATGAGTTCGTCTATGTTTGTGTCTCTTTCACCCTCTTTGCCTGTGTGTCTGGGCGGTTATTTGCATGTCCCAGTGCCTGTCTCTGTCGGTTTGCACATCCGAATTTATATTTTTTTTGTATGCGTTTTTGTCTCTCTCACCCTCTGTGCCAGTGTCTAGGCATACCCTAAAAATATTGGTGTTCACTTTTCCCAGTGTCCGTCTTTTTCGATTTGCATGTGTGAATTTATTTGTTTGTATGCGTTTTTGTCTCTCTCGCTCTCTGCCTGTGTGTTTACACGGGTGTTTGCTTGTCCCAGTGTCTGTTTTTGTCTGTATTTATGTCTGAATGTGTATGTTTGTATGTGTTTTTGTCTTTATCACTTTCTGTGTCTGTGTGTCTGGGAGGGTGTTTGCTTGTCCTAGTGTCTGTGTTTGTCTCTTTCTACATCTGAATCCATGTGTTTGTCTATGTTTTTGTCTCTCTCACCCTCTGTGCCTTGTGTCTTTGAGCGGGTTTTTGCTTGTATCAGTGTCTGTCTTTGTCGGTTTGTATGTCTGGATTGTGTATTTCTTTGTGTGTTTGTCTCTCTCACTCTCTAACTCTGTGTGATTCGGCAGGTGTTTGATTATTCCAGTGTGTGTGCCTGTCTTTGTCGGTTTGCATGTCTGAATGTATGTGTTTGTGTGCCTTTTTTTCACTCTCACTCTCTGTGTGTCTGGGGCGGGTGTTTGCTTGTCCCAGTGTCTGTCTTTGTATTTTTGTACGTCTGACTCTATGTGTTTGTATGTGTTTTTGTCTCTCTCACTCTCTGTGCCTCTGTTTCTACGCAGGTGTTTACTTGTCCCAGTTTCTTTCTTGGACTGTTTGTATGTCTGAATCTGTATGCTTGATGTGTTTTTGTCTCTCTCACTTTCTGTGTCTGTTTGTCTGGGAGGGTGTTTGCTTCTTCCAGTGTCTGTCTTTGTATCTTTGTCTCTTTTTACGTCTGAATCTATGTGTTTGTCAATGTTTTTGTCTCTCTCACTCTCTTTGCCTGAGTGTCTGGGTGAGCGTTTGCTTGTCCATATATTATTTAAATAAAAATGACACAAAATTTGGATAAGAGCGAAAAAACAAACAAAAAAATATTTTAGTTCAAATAATAGAAACGTAATCCGCATTATCATAGAGTTAGAAATCTTGAATAAATATATTATTTAAATAGAAATGACATAGAATTTGGATCACAGTGAAAAAAAAATATTTGATAGTCTGACTAATAGAAACTTAATCGGCATTATCATGCAGTAAGAAATCTTGAATAAATATATTATTTCAATAAAAATGACACAAAATTTACATAAGAGTGAAAAAAAATAAAATATGATAGTTCAACTAAGAGAAACGTAATCCGCATTATCATAGATTAAGAAATTTTGAATAAATATATGATTAAAATAAAAATGACACAAAATTTGGATAAGAGTGAAAAAACATACACAAAAAATATGATAGTTCAACTAATAGAAACTCAATCACATTATCATACAGTAAAAACCTTAAATAAATATATTATTTAAATAAAAATGACTCAAAATTGGAATAACAGTGAAAAAAACAAACAAACAAAAATTATAGTTCGACTAATATAAACATAATCCGCATTATCATAGAGTAAGAAATCTTGAATAAATATATTATTTAAGTCAAAATGATAAAAAATTTGGATAACAGTGAAAAAAAAACCAAAAATATGATAGTTCGACTAATACAAACGTAATCCGAATTATCATAGAGTAAGAAATCTTGAATAAATATATTATTTAAATACATATGAAACAAAATTTGGATAACAATAAAAAACAATCCAATAAAATATGATTGTTTGATTATTAGAAACGTAATCCGCATTATCATACAGAAAGAAATATTGAATAAATATATTATTTAAATAAAAATCACATGAAATTTGGATAAGGATGAAAAAAAAACCCAAAAAATATGATAGTCCGACTAATAGAAACGTAATTTGCATTATCATAGAGTAAGAAATCTTGAATAAATATATTATTTAAATAAAAATGACACGAAATTTGTATCTTTTTTTCTTCAGCATTGTTTAAGAATGATTAAAGATGGTGTCTGAGAAATTGATCGATACAGAAATAGAAATGGGTGTTTATTCATTTATTTTTTTATGTTCAAAGAGTTCGGTGGAATAAAATGTTATTAAAGAGCAATCTGTGTCCTTCAAATTGACTTTTACATACAAGACCACTATCCCAATCATTTATAATTATATACGAACTTTAGACACAAAAATTATAATGAAAAGGTGTATTTCAATGAAAAAATAGTGTTTTTTTCTTCAGCATTGTTTAAGAATGATTAAAGACGATGTCTGAGTACACACAGAGATACACAGAGACACACTGAGACACACAGAGACACAGAGTGACACACAAAGACACACGGAGATAGACAAAGAGTAACAGAGACAAACAAAGGCACATAGAGACACAGAGGCAAACAGAGACACACAGAGACAAACAGAGACAGAAAGAGAAACACCGGGACACACAGAGAAAGAAAGAGACACACATAGACACACAGATAATCAAAGAGACACACAGAGACACACAGACATACACAGAGACACAGAGAGACAAACGGAGACACACCGAGACACACAGAAACATACAGAGACACACAGCGTTACACAGAGACACAGAGACACACAGAAACACAAAGAGACACAGAGAGACAGACAGAGACACATAGAGACACCCAGAGACACACAGAGAAAACAGAGAAAAAAAGAGAAACACAGAGACACAAAGAGACAAACAGAGACACATAGTGACACTTAGAGACACACAGATTCATACCGAGACACACACAGACGTACAGAGACACACATAGACACACAGAGATACACAAAGCCTCAGAGAGACACATAGAGGCACACAAAGACACACAGAGGCACACAGAGACACAAAAAGACAGACAGAGACACACAGAGACACAAAGAGACTCACAGAAACACGCAGAGACAGACGGAGACACACCGAGAAACACAATGACGCACAGAAACACAAAAAAACACACCGAGACAGAGACACGCAGAGACACAGTGACAAACAGAGACACACAGAGACAAACAAAGACACAGGGAGAAATACAGAGACAGAAAAAGAAACTCAAAGACAGACAGAAACACATAGAGAAACACAGAGAAACAGGGACAAACAGAGACATACAGAGACACACAGAGACAAACAGAAACACACCGAGACACACAGAAAAACAAAGAGACACACAGAAACACACATATTCACGCCAAGACACACATAGACGCAAAGAGATACACAGAGATACACAGAGACACACAGAGACACCCACAGACACAAATAGACACAAATAGACACACAGAGACAGACAGAGACAGACAGAGACACAGAGAAACAAACAGAGACAAAAAGAGACAGACAGAGACACACAGAAAAACAAAGAAACACACAGAGACACACATATTCACGCACACATAGACACACAGAGACACACAGAGACACACAGAGAGACACATAGACATACATAGAGTCACATAGCCACACATAGATACACAAAGACACACAGAGACACACAGAGACACACAGAGACACACAGATACACACAGAGACACACAAAGACACATATTTCCGTTATTTCGAAAAATTCAGAATCATACCTTAGCATTTTTTTTTCACTTCCATAGGATAATCCAGAAGAGAAGATGATTTTTTTTTCCCCTCTTTTTAAAATTCAGAACAGAAATGGAACTTTTTAATGTTCGTTGGTAAATCACAGAATCGGAGTATATCTTATTCTGTTCTTTGAGAAAATTCAGGATCGAAGTGTAAAATTTTTCTCTTCTCAGGAAAAATTCAGAAAAGAACTTGAACTTTTCTTCTCTTCTTTGAGAAAATTCAGATCCTAAGCGGAACTTTTTGTTCTTTGAGGGAGCTCAGAGCTGATGTGTAACTTTTTGTCTACTCCGGAATATTTAGAATTGAAGTTTAAAATTTTTTCTCTTTACTGGAAAAAATTCAGATTCAAACCTTAGCATTTTTCACTTCCATGGAAACATACAAAAGAGAAGTTGAACTTTGTTTCTTCTTTTAAAATTCAAAACAGAAGTGGAACTTAAATAAAAGATGAAAAAAAACTATGTAAAAAAAAAGTTGAATAATTTTCTAAGTCCAAAAAATTCCAAGCCAGAAAAAAATGCTACTACAAAAAATTTTTTTCTAATAGTAAAAGTCATGACTAACATATTTATATCATTCTCATTTTTTATTTTGAAAATATTGATAGTGATTATTATTTCTTTTAAGTATATTTCATGTCATTTTAAGACGTGGAAAAAAAAGTTGAAAAATATTTCTCTAAAAAAAAAGGGGGGATCGGACCCTGGAGGGAGGAGTGGTGAGTGGGGGATAGAGATAGGGTGGGGACTTGGGGTCTTGGAGTGGGGACATGTAGCCCAACCATCAGATGAAATTGTCTGCCCAGTATGCATCTCAAAAATCATCGTGGTATGCATATTCTCAGAATGATGCCATAAATGATGCCCCGAAACAGATAACTGTTAACACCTACCAAAAATCCAACACATTGAACTTCATAATCACCAAAAACATAAACAGAACAGGAAAACCATAGGAGTGTGAAAAACAACCATGACTCTAAGAGAAACATGAATTTAATTCAAAATCATTGTCTATAGTTATATCGATGGAAATGTCCCATTAGATTGACTATGTGTCTGCTTTGAATGATAGCCCGATTGTATGGTGGGAGTACTGTCAGATTGTATGGTTGATACAGCAATGTCCCACCTACCCGCTACCTTAGATTGACACAGTATGTCCCACCTGCCCGCTACCTTAGATTAATTAAGAAAAAAACTTTCCGAAAAATAAGTTTTCAAAGAAAAGTATAGGCCATTTTAAGCTTAAGCTCAACAGATACAAATACCCTTTAAAATTAAAACTCGAAACTACCAGAAATTACTATTAAAGGATAAATGAAATCCAAAACGAACATAAATCAAATAAACAATCATAGCAAAAACATACAACAAGTAACAATATAAATGAATAAATAGATCTTAAAGCGAGTAATGCTAAGATGAATATGAAAATCAAGCTTAAAAAGAAAAAAAATATTTTCCTATTGAAGTATAAATGAAACTTAAAACGAACAGAAATTAAATACACAATTAATGCAAACATACATACATTAGATATTAATATAAATGAATAAATAAATCTTAAAATGAGTGAAACTTAAATTGAATATGCAAATCAAGCTTGAAACGAACAAAATCACTACAATCAAGAATTTGGGTATGACCTCCTTCTCTCACTACTGCGTCATTGGCGCTTTGCTAAAAACCAATTTTATGACAAATATTTTCTTTTGTATTTAATATAAAAAAGAAACATTAAAATTATAGTAACATTTTGAACTGATGAGCTTTCAACAATTAATATCATTATGCATCAAATATTCAGTTTAATTTATTAGCTCTTTTTAAAGTTGTTAAAGACGAATATAGTTTCACTACAAACAAATGTTTTGATACTGCCTCCTTTCCTAACTGTAAATAAAAACCAAAAGCCTACTGCGTCATTGGCGCTTAACTGAAAATGAATTATATATTACAAGTATTTTCTTTTCCATTTCTTACAAAATTGAAAATAAAAGTACAATTACAGTGAGATAAATTCTTGAACTGATGGATCTTTCAACAATTAATATCATTGTACATCAAATATTCAGTTTGATGTTGTTTATACTTTCCAAGACTATTCAAGAAGCATAGAGTTTTCAGTTAAGCACCAATGACACAGTAGGTTTTAGATTTTTACAGTGAGAGAAGGAGGTCATACCCAAACTCTTGTTTGTAGTGAGTTTTGTTCGTTTCAAGCTTGATTTGCATATTCAATTTAAGTTTCACTCGTTTTATGTTTTTATTTTTTAATTTACATTAATATCTACTGCAAGTTTGTTTGCATTGATTGTTTATTTAATTTCTGTTCGTTTTAAGTTTCATTTATACTTCAAAAGGAAAATATTTTTTCGTTTTAAGCTTGATTTTCATTTTCAATCTAAGCATTACTCGCTTTAAGATCGATTTATTCATTTATATTATTACTTGTTGCATGTTTTTGCTATGATAGTTTATTTAATTTCTGTTCGTTTTGGGTTTCATTTATTCTTTAATAGTAATTTCTGGTCGTTTTGAGTTTGAATTTTAAAAGGTATTCGTATCTGCTGAGCTTAAGTTTAAAATGGCCTTAACTTTTCTTTGAAAAACTTATTTTTCGGAAAGTTTTTGCTAATTAATTTTTGTTCGTTTTTTATTATAAAAAATAAAAGGTTTTAAAAATTCCTTTTTTCAAAATCAAACTTAAAAAAAAACTCAAATATTTATCAAAGTATCAAAACTGGTATCAAAGTAACAATTTCAAAGTGAAAAATAGATTAGTGTCAACCTCGGAGTTTTTATTATTTGATGTTTGAACTATTTCTGACAAAATTACTATTTCAAAATATTATCGGATGGGTTTGGGGAAAAAGTGCGTGTGGGGACTAGTTAAGCTTCGGTCTCTTTTAACTCTTTAAAAGTGAACTAGAAGTTTCTATTTTCAATCAAATGAGCCCTCTCTGAAGTGTATATGAGTATTCCTTTTATAAGAACCATATATATCCCCAGAGTATAACTTACAACGCCCGTCTCTGGTCTCGGGGGGGGGGGGGTTGTGTCAACCCTGGAGTTTTAATATCTGATGGTTGAACTATTTTTAAAAAAATAGTATCCTCAAATTTATATAAGACGGGTTTTTCCATCCGTCTGAAACAAAATAAGGTTTGGCGTGAATGTTTTTCATTGACTACTTTTTCAATATTTTCTGAACAGATTGTCATAGGTCAAAGCTCTCCTTTTGTATTGATTCATTGATTTTAAATAACTTATTTTTTTCAAATGATTTTTTAGTTATGAAACGAATTCTATTACACATTTGTTATCTATGTTACAGTTTTTGTTATCTGACCCTTGATTTTTTTTTTAACAAATGGCTACCTCAAAATTTTTATCTGATGTATTTGGGGGGAAAGGGCGTGAGGGAGGGGCTAGTTGCCCTTCGATCACTTTTGACTCTTAAAAACTGAACTAGAACTTCCAATTTCCAATCAAACGAGCACTCTCTGAAGTTTATACGAGAATTCCTTCCGAAACAGCTATATATGCTCCCCAGGTATAACTTATGATTAATAAGTATATATAATTATTATATCAAATGAGCCCTCTCTGAAGTTTATACGAGAATCCCTTCCTGCCCCCGGGCCCTGGGGGTTTTTGTTGACACCAGAGTTTTTTTATTTAACCTTTCAACTATTTTTAACAAAATTGTATTTTTAACCCTTGCTTATAAAGCACCTCTGGCTGGAAAATAATAAAAAAATATTGAAGCTATATAAGATTTATTCATTCATTTATGTTTGGACCGGTTATCTTTATGTTTGTAAGATAATTAATTTTAATTTATGTTCGTTCGGGGTTTTGTTTATTCTTTAACAGTAATTTCTGGTCTTTTTGAGTTTTAACTGTAATAGGAATTAATTTCTGTTGGTCCTGAGTTCAATATAGCTCTTTACTTTTCTTAGAAAACTTATTTCTATGCAAGGTTTCTTTAATTAATAATAATAAAACCTTGAAGTCTTATGGCCTTTGCTATAAACAACTTAATTACATGCCTCTGATAAATCAAACGTAATTTTTTCACGCAACAATGAATGAATCGAAAAATAGTTTCAGAAGACAGTAGTTAGGCCATTTCATTTGTGGATACAGAAAGAACAGAATCGTTTTGATTAGACCGTTTTTCGGATTTTTTTGTGCCACAATAATTTAGTATTTATCGCAAAGTATGTATTTTAATCTTATTTTAAGTATAGCTGTAAGTTTAAGTATTTTAGCATTTTCAGTTTGAGGGAATTTCTGGGAGTAATTGGATAGAAAATTCTTTATCTAATTCTTATAAGTGTATTTTGATGTGTCTTAACGTCCCTTCGAAATTTCTTGAAACTTTTAACTTTCTTCCCATACAAAAGTTCACCTTATTAAAGTCGTTGGGGGGGGCAGTGTAGTTGGCATAAAGAAGAAAACTTTAGCGTAGACAGTAAGAGAGGGGGGAGGGTGAGGTCTTTGAACAATTTAAAAAAAAATTCTATCTCAAAGTCCTTATCGGATGGGTTTGAGGAAAAAAGGGCGTGGAGGGGGGGGCTAGGTGCCCTGTAATCTCTTTTGACTCTTAAAAAATGAACTATAACTTCAAATTTCCAATCAAATGATCCCTCTTTGAAGTTAATAGGAGCACGCATTCCATAAGATCCATATATGCCCCAAGGGCATAACTTACAACGCCTGCACCCGGGCCCTGGTGGGTTGTATCAACACCGGAATTTTTTAAAATAATCTTTGAACTATTTTTAACGAAATAGCTATCTTAAAATTTGTTATTGGATGCATTTGGGAATAAGGGGCTTTGGGGGGGGGGGCTGGTTACCCTCCAATATCTTTTGACGCTTAAAAAGTGAACTAGAACTTTCAATTTAAAATAAAATTAGCCCTCTCTGAAGTTTATACGAGCATTCCTTCCATAAGAACCATATATGCCCCCAGGGCATAACTTATAACCCTTGCCCCTAAAGACTGTGGGGGAGTGTCCTGCTCAAACATATAATTTTCAGAACTTTCAACTACGTTAAACAAAATGGCTATATCAAAATTTTGATTGGATGTGTCTGGAGAAATGGTGGGCGTGGAAGGGGTATCAGTGCCTTAGAATCACTTTCGACTATTAAAAAGGGAACTAGTCATTTAAATTTCTAATCGAATGAGCCCTTTCTGAAGTTTCTACGACAACGTTGCCTATACAAAACCTTATATGACCCCAGGGCATAACTTACAACCGTTGCCCTGAGCGCTGTGGGGGAGTTGTCATCCTCAAAGACCTAATTTCCAGAACTTGAAACTACGTTTAATAAGATGACTTTGATTGGATGTGTTTGGGAAAAGGTGGGCGTGAGAGGGGGGTTAGTTACCCTCAAATCACTTTCGACTATTAAAAAGGGCACTTGCTCTTTGAATTTCCAATCAAATGAGCCTTTTTGAAGTTTATATTACAACACCTTCTATAAAAACCTTATATGCCCCCAGGGTATAACTTAAAACCCTTTGTGGGTTCTGGTTGTGGGGGAGTGCCTTCCTCGAAAAAATATTTTCTACCTGGAATTCAACTACGCTGAACAAAATGGCTATCTCAAAATTTTGATTGGATGTGTTTGGGGGAATGATGGGCGTGTGGGGGGGGGGGGCTAGGTGCCCTCTAATCTTTTTTGACTCTTAAAAAATGAACTAGAACTTTCAATTTCCAATCAAATGATCCCTCTTTGAAGTTAATAGGAGCATGCATTCCATAAGATCCATATATACCCCAAGAGCATAACTTACAACGCCTGCACCCGGGCCCTGGTGGGTTGTATCAACACCAGAATTTTTTTAAATAATCTTTGAACTATTTTTAACGAAATACCTATTTTAAAATTTGTTATTGGATGCATTTGGGAATAAGGGGCTTTGGGGGGGGGGCTGGTTACCCTCCAATATCTTTTAATTCTTAAAAAGTGAAATAGAACTTTCAATTTACAATCAAATGAGCCCTCTCTGAAATTTATACGAGCATTCCTTCCATAAGAACCATATATGCCCCCAGGGCATAACTTATAACCCTTGCCCCTAAAGACTGTGGGGTGAGTGTCCTGCTCAAACATATAATTTCCAGAACTTTCAACTACGTTGAACAAAATGGCTATATCAAAATTTTGATTGGATGTCGGGGGAAATGGTGGGCGTGGAAGGGGTGTCAGTGCCTTAGAATCACTTTCGACTATTAAAAAGGGAACTAGTTATTTAAATTTCTAATCGAATGAGCCCTTTCTGAAGTTTCTACGACAACATTGCCTATACAAAACCATATATGCCCCAGGGCATAACTTATCTATGCCCCCAATCTATCAATTGGTAGATTATGCCCCCAGGGCATAATCTACCAAGCGTGAAACTACCACAGATCATTATCGATAAATATATGAACCCAAAACGAACAGAAATTACAATAAATAACCGAGTCAAACTCAAAACGATCAGAAATTAACATAAGTTGGGCTCAAAACCCCTATGCCTTCCCAAGGCCAAAACATAATTTGCGTTTTACTGAAAAAAGAATAAATGTTTTACTTTTATAACTTTAATAAATCAAATAATATTAACATTTTGATTACTAAATATCAGTATATGCATATTAAACCGACAATGCACATTCATTCGTATTTTTTTCATCCTTGCCCTGAAGACTGTGGGGGGCGTGTTCTGATAGTAGGTATTATTTCCTGAACTTTAAACTGCGTGGAACAATATGGCTATCCAAAAATTTTGATTGGACGTGTTTGGGAAAATGGTGGGTGTGGAAGGGGTGTTAGTTGCCTTCCAATCACTTTCGACTATTAAAAAGGACACTAGCCATTTCAATTTCCAATCGAATGAGCCTTTTATGAAGTTTCTACGACAGCGTTGTCTATACAAAACCTTATATGCCCCCATGGCATAACTTACAACCCTTGCCCTGAGGGCTGTGGTGGAGTTGTCATCCTCAAAGACCTAATTTCCAGAACTTGAAACTACGTGTAATAAGATGACTGTCTCGAAACTTTGATTGGATGTGTTTGGGAAAAGGTGGACGTGAAAGGGGGGGTTAGATACCCTCAAATCACTTTCGACTATTAAAAAGGGCACTTGCCCTTTGAATTTCCAATCAAATGAGCTTTTTTTGAAGTTTATATGACAACGCCTTCTATAAAAACCTTATATGCCCCCAGGGTATAACTTAAAACCCTTTGTGGGTTCTGGTTGTGGGGGAGTGCCTTCCTCGAAAAAATATTTTCTACCTGGAATTCAACTACGCTGAACAAAATGGCTATCTCAAAATTTTGATTGGATGTGTTTGGGAGAATGATGGGCGTGGGGGGGGGGCTAGTTGCCCTCCAATCCCTTTCGACTATTAAAAAGGGCACTAGCCCGTTGAATTTCCAATCGAATGAGCATTCTTTGAAGTTCTACGACAACGGCTTCTATAAAAACCTTATATGCCCCCAGGGCCTAACTTAAAACCCTTGCCCTGAGGGTTCTTGGGGAGTGTACTCCTCAAAAACATATTTTATATCTGGAAATCAACTACACTGAACAAAATGGCTATCTCAAATATTTGATTGGATGTGTTTAGGGGAATTATGGGTGTGGGCTATTTGCCCTCCAATCACTTTCGACTATTAAAAAGGGCATTAGCCCTTTGAATTTTAAATCGACTGAGCCTTTTTTAAGTTTCTACGACAACGCCTTCTATAAAAACCTTATATACCCCCCGGGCATAACTTAAAACCCTTACCCTGAGGGTTGTGGGAGTGATTCCTCCTCAAAAGCATATTTTCTATCTGGAAATCAACTACGCTGAACAAAATGGCTATCGCAAAATTTTGATTGGATGTGTTTGGGGAAATGATGGGCGTGGGGGGTGGGGGTGGGGGCTAGTTGTCCTCCAATCACTTTCGACTATTAAAAAGGGCGCTAGCCCTTAAATAATTAAAAAAAACTTTTTTCCACAAAACAAGTTTTTCAAAGAGAAGTAAAGAACTCCAGTAAACAAAAAATTAGCAAAAATAAAATAAAATAATCTACCAAGCGTGAAACTACCACAGATCATTATTGATAAATAAATGAACCCAAAACGAACAGAAATTACAATAAATAACCGAGTCAAACTCAAAACGATTAGAAATTAACATAAGTTGGGCTCAAAACCCCTATGCCTTCCCAAGGCCAAAACATAATTTGCGTTTTACTGAAAAAAGAATAAATGTTTTTACTTTTATAACTTTAATAAATCAAATAATATTAACATTTTGATTACTAAATATCAGTATATGTATATTAAACTGACAATGTAGATTCATTTGTATTTTTTTCATCCTTGCCCTGAAGACTGTGGGGGGCGTGTTCTGATCATAGGTATTATTTCCTGAACTTTAAACTGCGTGGAACAATATGGCTATCTAAAAATTTTGATTGGACGTGTTTGGGGAAATGGTGGCTGTGGAAGGGGTGTTAGTTGCTTTCAAATTAGTTTCGACTATTAAAAAGGGCACTAGTTCTTTCATTTTCCAACCAAATTAGCCCTTTTTAAGGTTTTTACGCCACTACTTTCTATGAAAAACGTTCATGCTCTCAGGACACAATTCACACTCCCTTCTATGAAAGCTCTAGGGGGGGGAGGGTCATCCTCAAAGACCTAATTTCCAGAGCTTAAAACTACGTTGAACAAAATGGCTATCTCAAAATTTTTGATTGGATGTGTTTGGGGAAAAGATGGGCATGAGAGGGGTGTTAGTTGCCCTCCAATCACTTTCGACTATTAAAAAGCGCCCTAGCCCTTTGAATTTCCAATCGAATGAGCCTTTTTTGAAGTTTCTACGACAACGCTTTCTAAAAAAAACCTTATATGCCCCCAGGGCATAACTTGCAACCCTTGCCCTGAGGGCCTGAGGGCTCTCAAAATTTTGATTGGATGTGTTTGGGGAAATGGTGGGAGTGGAAGCGGTGTTAGTTGCCTTCCAATCACTTTCGACTATTAAAAGGGCAGAAGCCACTCCAATTTCCAGTTGAATGAGCCCTTTTTGAAGTTTCTACGACAATTTCTTCGATACAAAGTGCCCTGGTGTAAAGGAAAAAAATAGAAAATAATACATTGTGCCAACAATGTTCTTATATGCCCCCAGAGCATAACTTAAAACCCTTGCCCTGAGGGTTGTGGGGGAGCGTCCTCCTCGAAAACATATTTTCTATCTGGAAATCAACTACGGTGAATAAAATGGCTATCTCAAAATTTTGATTGGTTGTGTTTGGTGAACTCGTGGGCGTGGAAGGGGTGTTAGTTGCCTTCCAATCACTTTCGACTATTAAAAAGGGCACAAGCCACTCCAATTTCAAATCGAATGAGCCCTTTCCAACACTCCTTCCATACGAAGTACCCTGGTCTAAAACCAAGAAAACAAAACAAATACATAATACATTGTGCCACATGGCCGTATCCAGGGGGGGGGGGTGGTTACCCGGTTTGAACCCCCCCCCCCCCCGAAATTTTATTACCGAAAATGAGTCGAAAATTAGTAAAACCTAGGTAAAAATCAGTAAAATTAGTCGAAAACTGAGTCAAAAATTAGTAAACCCCCCCCCAAAAAAAAAGTCAAAAATTGGTAAAATCCCCCCTGAACAAAAATCCTGGATACGGCCCTGTTGTGCCAACATCGTTCTTTACTTAGACAGCGTGATTGCAATGCCTATGAAAAATGTCCAACCTTCCAATCACTGTCGACTATTAAAAAGGGCCACTAGGCCTTTCAATTTCCAATCGAATGAGCCCTTTTTGAAACGACAACGTTTTCTATAAACACTTTATATACCCCCAGATCTGAAATTACAACCCTTACCATAAGTGCTGTTAGGGTGGCTGTCATCCTCTAAGACCTCATTTCCAGAACTTTCAACTACGTTAAACAAAATGGAAATCTCAAAATATTGATTGTATGTACTTGGGGAAATGGTGAGCGTAAGAGGGGAGTTAATCGCTCTCCATTCACTTTCAACTATTAGAAATGGCATTAGCCCTTTCAATTTCCAATCAAATAAGCCCTTTTGAAGTTTCTACGACAAAACTTTCAATAAAAAATCTTATATGCCCCCAGGCCATAACTTACAACCCTTGCCCTGAGGGCTGAGGGGGGGGACGTCATTCTCAAAGACCTAATTTCCAGAATTTCTACTACGTTGAACAAAATTGCTATCTAAAAATTTTGATTGGATCTGTTTGGAGGAATGGTGGGCGTGAGAGGGGGGTTAGTTACCCTCCAATCACTTTCAACTATTAAAAAGGGCACTAGCCCTCTCAATTTCAAATTCAATGAGCCCCTTTTGAAGTTTTACGACAACTCTATCTATAAAAACCTTATATGCCCCAGTAAATAACTTACAACCTTTGCCCTGGGGGCTCTGGGGGGTTGGTCATCCTTAAATACGTAATTTCCCGAACTTTCAACTACGTTGGAAAAATGGCTATCTCTAAACTTTGATTGAATATTTTTGGGGAAATAATGGGTGTTAGAGGGGGGTTAATTACTCTCCACTCACTTTCGACAATTAAAAAGGGCAATTTCAATTTCCAATCAAATGAGCCCTTTTTGAAATTTCTACAACAACTTTCTATATAAACCTTATATGCCCCCAGGGCATAACTTACAACCCTTGCACTAAGGGCCTTGAGGAGTTATCATCCTAAAAGACCTGATTTCCAGAACTTTCAACTACGTTAAAGAAAATGGATATATGAAAATTTTTATTGGATGTATTTGGGAAAATAACAGGCGTGAGAGGGACCTTAGTCACTCTCCAATCACTTTCAACTATTAAAAAAGACACTAGCGCTTTCAATTATCAGTTCAATGAGCCCTTTTGAAGTTTATAAAACGCTTTCAATAAAAACCTTATATGCCTCCAGGGCTTAACTTACAGCCCTTGCCCTGAGGGCAGTGGGGGGGGACGAAGGGTTATCATCCTCAAAGACCTAACTTCCAAAACTTTCAACTGCGTTGAACAAAATGGCTGTCTATAAAATTTTGATTGGATGTGTTTGAGGAAAAGGTGTGAGTGAGAGGGCGTTTACTTGCGCTCCAATGATTTTTGGCTATTATAAAGAGAACCAGTCCTATGAATTTCCAATCGAATGAGCCCTATTTCACTTTTATTCGACAAAAATTTACACGTCAACCTTACAGGCCCCCAGGGCTTAACTTAAAACCCATCACTGCGAGCTCTTGGGGGAGTGTCCTGCTCAAAGGTATAATTTCTTGAACTTTAAACTGCGTGGAACAAAATGGTTATCTCCAAATGTTTATTGGATGTTTTTGGGGAAATGGTGGACGTGGAAAGGGTTTTAGTCCAATCACTTTTAACTATTAACAAGGACACTAGCCATTTAAATTTCAATTCGAATGACTCCTTTTTGAAGTTTCTACGACAACGCGTTATATAAGAACCTTAAATGCCCCCAGGGCATAATTTACAACCCTTGCCCTGGGGGCTGTGGGGGGTTGTCATCCTTAAAGACCTAATTTGCAGAACTTAAAACTATGTTGAATAAAATGGCTATCTCAAAATTTTGATTGGATGTGTTTTGGGAAAAGGTGGGCGTGAGAGGGGGGTTAGTTGTCCTTCAATCAGTCTCGACTATTAAAAAGGGCACTAGCCCTTTAAATTTCAAATCGAATGAGCCTTTTTTGCAGTTTCTATGACAACGCCTTCTATAAAAACCTTATATGCCCCCGGGGCATAACTTACAACCCTTGCCCTGAGGGCTGTGGGGGAGTGTCCTCCTCAAAAGCCTAATTTCTATCTGGAAATCAACTACGCTGAACAAAATGGCTATCTCAATTATTTTGATTGGATGTGTTTCGGGAAATTGTGGGCGTGGAAGGGGTGTTAGTTGCCTTTCAATCACTTTTGACTATTAAAAAAGGCACAAGTCACTCAAATTTCCAATTGAATAAGCCCTTTTCGAAGTTTCTACGACAACTTTTTCGGTACTAAGTGCCCTGGTCTAAAGGAAAAAAATAATAAATAGTACATTGTGCCAACAGCGTTCTTATATGCCCCCAGGGCATAACTCAAAACCCTTGCTCTGGGGGTTGTGGGGGAGTGTCCTCCTCAAAAACATAATATCTATGTAGAAATCAACTACGCTGAACAAAATGGCTATCTCAAAATTTTGATTGGATATGTTTGGGGGACTGATGGGCGTGGGGTGGGGGTGGCTAGTTGCCCTCCAATCACTTTCGACTATTAAAAAGGGCACTAGCCACTCCAATTTCCAATCGAATGAGCCCTTTTCGAAGTTTAGACGACAACTCCTTCGATACGAAGTGGCCTGGTCTAAAACCAAGAAAAAAAATAATACATTGTGCCAACATCGTTCTTTACTTAGGCATCGCTATTGCGCTGCCTATGATTGTATTGAAAAAAGTGAGTGCAATTTAGACATTCCTCCTACTACCGAAAACCCATTGTAGTACCAAGCAATGCAGAATCCATATCGGATGCGCAAGCTCATAGACCGGTCTGCTTTTCATTTTCTCCACGATGGATGACGAAAAAGGAAAAATTTTGGTTATCTTAGCATCCATAAGACTTGGCCTGCCTACCTTAACCTTTGTTTTGTTATAATATTCTATTCTTTTGTATTTATATTCTTTTGTTTTAATTCTATGCTTTTATATTTATATTATTTTATGTTTTAGTTCTTTTCTTTTATATTTAAGGCCATGGAAAGGATTTTATCAAATATAATTTTCGCCATAACTTAAATATAGTTTCTCGGTTGACAAGATAGGTAAAGTAAAAATATTTACAGAAAATGTGGTTCGATCCCACTGTCTAGGACTGGAACGAAAAAAAAGGTTAAAATGGCTATACCACGTTTTACGGATGACAGGATTGCCAAAAATTGTACTTTCTGCCCATCCATCTGGACCAAACAAAAAGAGGCCATCCCTATCTTAATTTTTATTTTAACATAATAACTATTCTTTTATTTTTGGTTTTTATTTCTTTTCTGTTGTTCAAGGCAGGCTATGTGCCTCCCTTCAGAGCCGTTCTAGCTGAGTGGTTAGCCGAGAAAGCCGCCCTAACCAAGTGGTTAGCGCTCCACACGAAAATCCCGAGGTCCCGGGTTCGAGTCCTGGTCTCACTGTTTATTTGGTTTGGAACAGGAGTTAATTATGGACGAAAGAATTGCCAACAATTGCACTTTCTGTCTATCTAGCACTTTTTTCTGTGTACTTTCTTCTGCATATCATATTAGATATGAAGCTTCGCGCCTCCCTTCAGAGTCGTCCTAGCGGAGTCGTTAGCCGAGTTTTTATTTCCTTTTTGTTATATTTAAGACCTTACAAAGACTCCAGTCAATATAATTGTATATAATATAATTATATTTCTATAATATAATTTCTTGTGAAGTTCACACAAAGCACCTAAGTCAGCTTAGAACCGGGCAGCAAACTTACCCCAGGACTTCAGGTTGAAGGGAGGCTTTGTTTAAGTCTAGGCCCATTTTGGTCAAGAGATCGTTTTTCACATTTATTGATGAGCTAATACGAGATGATTTTTCACACTTAGCGATCAACAGCAGTCAAAACCCTGTACAAGTGATCTCAATGCTAATACTTCTGACTCAAAAATATATTCAAATCTGCAAATGCTGCACTAGAACAGTGAGATAATCTAGATATATAGAGTAGCTAGGAAAAGCCAATTTTATCTAAAAAAAATCCCACTAAAATATCAAAAATCCAGATGAATTACAAATCAATAAATTCCAGAGCAATAATGTGTTGTTTACAGGCTATAAATTCCTCAGGGGGCGAGTTTTCCAAAATAGTGCCCCCCTCCCCCCGTGGCACCCTTGAGGCATACAAAAGAAAAAATTGCAGCGTATGCTAAAAGTAGTACTAATAGTGTTAATCATATGGCAAAAGCTTATTTTAAATTTTTATGTGGCACAGAATAGCTAAATTTAATTTTTTATCTTTCTTCTTTTTGTATATTGTTTTGATATTTCATTTTATTCCAAATTAATATTAATGGCGGAGGGGGAATGTAGTTGATGCCATCAAAATCATGCAGTTTACGCATGTTTTCAACTGGTGAACTTGTATTAAGCTGGCTTGTTGTAGGCTATTAATTGCAAATTATGATTATTCATTTATATTTTTATTGTAGTCCAAATATTTGCTTTTTTTTTAATTTTTAGATTTTTTTTTTCATTTAACATAAAAAAAAAGTCTATTTAGGAATATTCTGGAAGCTGGCCATAGTAGAATATTTGGAAGGTTGGGATTGGTGGAAATGAGAAGGACTTTTCACCATTGAGTCAGCCTCAGGCGTCTTGAGGTTGTTGCGAGTTTGTAGTAGTTTAAACGATTATTTTGTATAGCCTACGTTGCTTTACAATCAGATGTATACCTATTTCAATTTATATTATCCCCATAGTTTTTACTTTGAATCGCTTTCAAATCGATTTTCTTATTTTCTCCGAGGGGTGACTCCTCAAGTTTATTCTACTGCACCATGTGCAATTGATTAATCATTAGTCAATTAACTTATTAATCACAAATCTACTGTGATTAATCAAACTTTTGAAAGGTTCACTTCCAAAAGGTGGCAGCCCGCGTAAGCAGTTTTTCCATTTCAGGAATGAAGACGGAGAAAATGACAGATCGAAGACCCCAAATCATTTCAAAACATCAGAATAGTTCTAATTTTTTAGGTCCAGCTTATCCTTGTCAGGGAATTTTCAAAGGGATCGCAAAGAAGCACTCACCCAACAATAAATAGAATTGAAACCCCAACAGCTAAATTATTGTTAATATTATTTTTTTCCGTTTTTTTGTCAAATTCTTCCAGGTATTTGGGCCATAATTTATCAGTAATCAGCAAAAGAATATTTAGAGGGTGTAGGAGCGATGAGACGCTTGTAAGTATGCCTTTTGTTTTCCTTTTACTCTTACAAACCACTTAATGATACTTGGGGTCGTGTTCTCCAATTTTCCTCATGAATTAATATTCAAATATATATAATACAAGTTTTTTTTTGTATACCCAAGCTATCTTATTTTTAGTCTATTTTGTTTCCCAATAAATTTCCATCAGTTCTTTGTTATAACCAATACGGTGTTTGGTCATAAAATGGCTCATAAGCTAACATGATATTCACGTGATGGTAAGACAGCAAACCTTATTGATTATTTTATAGTAAACCGAAGACTGGCAGGATCAATACAGGATACTCGGGTATATAGGAGTGCTGTTATTGATGTTAAAAGTAAAGATCACCATCTAGTAGTGTCAAGGGTTACTTTAAAGCTGAAATATCGGAAGGCTAACTACCTCCTGGGAAGTTATGATGTTGGTAGACTCCAGGATGAGAATTTGAGAGAAACTTTCCAGGAACAGTTGAGTACTAAACTTGAGAGTTTAAAATTTGATAATGTGGAAGATGGTTGGAATAATTTTAGAAAAATAATTTGTGAAGTTGCTGAAGGTGTATTAGGGAAGAAAGCCAGAACTGCAGCTAAGAATATTAGTGAAAAAGCTTTATGTTTAATAGAAAAGAGAAAGGGCTTGTACAAGAATTATCTGAGTGATGGATCGCATGAAAACAAAAGAAATGTAAAGAAACTGGAGAAAGCATTGAAATATGAACTAAGGAGGTGTGAAGTGGAGGCCATGGATAAAATTGTCGGGGATTTAGAAGATGCAGCTAGACGGCATAATAGTAAAATATTGTACTGGCATGTTAACAAATTGAGAGGTATTAGTCAATCCGAACTTGTACCAGTTAAAGATAGGAATGGGGTGGAAATTAGCAATAAGGAAAAAGCTAAAAAAAGATGGGCCGAACATTTTGAGAACTTGCTTAATCGAGATAGAGTTGCAGGAACATATATAGAGGAAAATGAAAAAGTTTGTGATACCTTGGATGTGAAGGGAGATTTGTTTTGTGATGAGGAATTAGCTACAGTACTAAAAGGATTAAAGAATAATAAGGCTCCAGGTGCTGATAGGGTACTAAATGAGTTTCTTAAATATGGTGGCTCTGAGGTTAGAAATAAGTTATTGAAGATTATGAATATGATTTTTGAAAAAGGGGAAGTACCTAACGATTTTAGGAAAACCTTAATTAAGCCACTTTATAAGAAAGGTGATAAAAGTGAGTGTGGTAATTATCGAGGCATTAGTCTGGTCTCTGTAGGTCGCAAATTGCTTAGTAATATGATACTTTTTAGACTGAGAGATGCCGTAGACAAAGTTTTAAGAGAAGAGCAGTGCGGTTTTAGAAAAGGCAGTGGTTGTGTCGACCAAATTTTCACTCTTAGGTTAATAATTGAAAAGTGCCAAAGTTTTCAAAAGCCTTTGGTCCTCAGTTTTATAGATTATGAGCAAGCGTTTGATTCTGTCGATAGAGGAGTTTTAGTAAAGGTTTTATCCTTGTATGGAATACCAGACAAATACATTAAAGTAATTAGTGCTATGTACGAGAATAACACTGCTTCTAATCACTTGTTCTATTTAGGCATATTGATGAGTTTCTCCTGGGGTGGGGTGGGGGCAACATAATTTCCTGGGGAGTGAAGGTTGCACCATTAGATTCACCTTAATATCCTTAGCTTCAGTAATAGCAATAGCTGTAGCAGCAGTAGTAGCATTAGTAGCACTATACACATAACACAGAATCTTGGGAAGGTCTTGATTGTACAAAAAAAAATCGTCCTGATTGTACAAAATGATCGTCCTGATTCTGATCCTGATTGTATTTGATTGTACAAAAAAAATCAAGCAGTGTGTCAAAAAAGAAAAGTTCAATTCCAATTGAACTAGTTACTTAGTAAATGCAAGCTTATGTTTATTTTTATATATTTTTATTATGTATATTTTATTATATGTATTTTATTTATTTTTATTATGTTTATTTTATCAATCGTCCTGATTGTACAAAATGATCGTCCTGATTCTGATCCTGATTGTATTTGATTGTACAAAAAAAATCAAGCAGTGTGTCAAAAAAGAAAAGTTCAATTCCAATTGAACTAGTTACTTAGTAAATACAAGCTTATGTTTATTTTTATATATTTTTATTATGTATATTTTATTATATGTATTTTATTTATTTTTATTATGTTTATTTTATGTTATATTTATGAGCTAAAGTTTATTGAGATGCAAATTTTACACTTAACAAGGCCAAGCACTCTTTCAAAAGACGTAAGCACGGCTATTGAGATACAAGTACTACGTTTAGGGAGGAAAGGGGGGAGTGGTTACACAATCAAGGGCTTGATGCACCCATCCCTAAAAAAACAAACAGAATTGAAATCTCTTGCACCCCTTTGTGCAATCATAAAAAGCTATAATATCGAATAGAGTTACGTAAGCCTTGCTGAAGGCCTAGAAGATGTAAAAACTGAAAAAGTAAGTTTGTTACGAATTCTTACAAAAAAAACGAAAGACTTTATTGGCTATGCGTACAAAAAAAATATCAAAAACCACATAAATAACGATACATTGGGTTCAGTGAAAACTATATTATACGAAAGCGAAGCTTACATTAGATAGCAGTAAATATTGCAGTCAAAACAATTGTCTCTTCAAACCAATAATTAATTTGATGTTAAAATTTAGGTATTAAATTATCTATTTACTTATTCCTACAATGCTAGGAGCATAAAAAGGTAGAGTAAACATTTTAAGCTTCACCCTCAATTTCTTCCTCTAATATTGCTGAGGACCTCTATTTTCATATTGTAAACATAAAAACTGGTATAATTCAAAAACACACTTTTCATATTTAATAGCTATGGGGTAATTATGTTTGCTTCAAATTTTAACTAAATCATACGCATTCCCCCCCCCCTCTTGTTGCTTAAAAAACAAGACAAACTATTGTGGGGAAAACAATACAATTCAAACTATCCTATAATACTGTCAACATACACACCAGTTTCATATCATACTAAAAAAGACATTTATCAAAAACGCACCTTTCAGTTTAAAAAGTTAACGGGTAATTTATGCTTGCTTTAGCTTTAAAGTTCCTTCGTTCCACCTCATTTCCCAGATTACTTAAAAAATACAGTTAATTTATGCTAAAAAAAATCAGGAAGTGAGCCACTACGCCCCTCTTCCCCCTTCTAAATAATAAAACATAATAAATAAAAGACAACGTTATTTGTTATGGAATTAGTACTACATATGCTTAAAGTATTAACATACTATTTCACCTACATACCATACATATATTAAGAAAAATTACGTAACTCAAGATGTAGGCTATATTTAAGTTTTGGTGGCTAACGAAAAATTCCTATTCATTTCAAATTTTAGCTTTACTCTGTCTAGTCCCCTCCACCCTTATTACTTTAAGTTTAACTTTTATTCATATAAGAAGAAAATAGTCAAATTCACCAAAACTGTTTGCAACATTCAGGAACATTAGAACGTTGCAGGACGATCCAGAATTTGAATGATAATAAAACAGTTTATGCACCATCCTTTATTTTTCAATTTTACTTTCAATTTTATTTTTCAATTTTGCTTCTTTCAATTTTACAAACGACTTTTGATACGAGTTAAAATTTCTCCTGGGATTGGTGTCGGAACCAGCATTTTTTTTTAGAATTTCAGAAGTTCTGCACTCATACATAACTCTAATTTAAAGCTTCACCCTCAATTTCTCGCCCTAATGTTGCTGGGCACTTCTATTTTCATATTGTAGACATAAAAACTGGCATAACTCAAAACCAGGCCATTGATATTTAATGGCAATCGGATAATTTACGTTTACTTAATATTTTAACTAAACACAACGCAGCTCCCCGTAACACTCAAACCTTCCTACGACGCTCCACGTTGTAACAAAAACACTGGCAAATAACAGCTCGAGCGTTGTGTGCAAGATTAGAGTAATATAAGATTAAACTAACTTGTACAATAACACAGAAAATTTACTTGTAGTTGGCAGTTATCAAAAGACATTATATTAATGTTAATGAAAAAAATTTTAGATTGAAAAAAGGGCTAAAATTATTCAATAAATAACTTGTATATCTTGGCACTTGGCGCTTTGACGGTCAATTAAAATCATCTCTAAACAAGGATTAATGGAAAGATAATGCAAAATGACTTATGTTTACCATAGCGCAGAAAAAAATATTTCGAAGCCAATTTTAACAATTCAATACTTGAAATTCTCTATCCCGCTATGTTCATTTTATGAATACTTGGACTCCAGAACACTTACCACCGTAAATCATATCAGAAAAATCCAATAAGAAGTGGATGATGGTAATTTGATAGACTTGTATCAATATCAATATTTGAACTAATAAAACACAGAATATCTTCTCGTCAACCTAGAATTTGATGCGCTTTATTGCGGGCTCCTTTTCTTTTTCCCTACTCGAAATGATTCAAAACCCTTTTTCCTTTATTTTTTAGTTTGTTTCTTAATTGCAAGAGCAGATTGGGTATTGATCAGAGCAGAGCATATGGGTAACTTATAAGTTCTTTAGGTTCGGCAAGTATTTTCTTAATATTCCCATTGGGACTCGTAATAGTTACACTTGACGACGGTGTTTTTGAGATTTGTCAAAAAAGGGAGGAACTGTCACGTAGATTTAGTGACTGCTGCAACAGAATTATCGATCTTCCACTGACTTGCCATCTATCAAGTACCTATCGTCACTAGTTGGGAAATCTTATAATGTGTGACCCATCTTCTAAAGCATGAAGAAGATAATGGAAAAACCAACACTAAGTAGTCGTTACTGCCGTATTCAGGATTTTTTCTAGGGGGCGGGGGTATTTGTCCGGGGGCAAGGTACAAAAATTATAAGAGCGCATAAAATATTTCTTCTTATGTATTTTTGTTACATTTTTACGAGTCAAAAAGAAATTCCGAGGGGAAGTTTTCAAATCGTGCAACCCTCTCCTGGATACCGAATAGTCAAGGATAGTCTGGATACCGGGGTCGATATCCGGATAGTCAAGGGGTATAGGCTTTATAATATCTTTTTTTTTTCCAAATTATTGGGAGAAACTTTTAATTAAAGCTTTTAATTATTTAAAGCTCCACAGAATATCTATATTTTTCCTTGGATTATTACTGATCCTTTTAAGTGCTGAATGCCAGAAGAAAATGCGCAGGAAGAAATTCAGGAAAAATAAGTCTACATTAGGTAAGGTAAAGAAACAGTGCAAAGTTCCTACTAATTTTGTTGCCTGTCCCCACGAGTTTAAGGCCTATAGGCCGGCCGATACCTATACGGCTCTTCCCACTCACTCCCGCTCTCTTCTGCACATTTCATAAATATTTCATTTCATAAGCCGTATAGGTAATTTTTGATAATGTTTGACCCATGTACTTAAGCATGTAGAAGACAATGGGAAAAGGGTTGATTCAGTAATATTTATGAAATGTGCAGAAGAGAGCGAGAGTGAGTGGGAAGAGCCGTATAGGTATTGACCGGCCTATAGGCCTTACACTGCTGGGGACAGGCAGCTCAAGTACCCGCATTTCCCACAACACATCATTAGAATTAACCAATTTCATAAGGAGAATCTATTGTTAGCTGATTGGAGGATATTTCATTTTCATCTGAAGATATTTTTGTGGAGTCAAAGAGGTGAATGGACTAATTAGGCAGTCCATATACCCTTACAAAAAATTTTGGAACTGGAACTGGATGCTGAAAAGTGTTTGAAAGTTCAAGTTTTCAAGAATTGTGCGTTTTTTTCTGTGCCCCTTTTGTTTTTCTGTTCATTTTCTTATGCTCTTCTTTAGTGCGTTTTTGTTATGTACAGAGGGTAACAATAAGTTATTATTATTATTATTAGGGAGAGAACTAGCGCTAGTGTTGTTACTATCAGTGCCATCTAGTATTTGCGACACTTTGCATGTTTTTCTGTGTATTAATAAGAAATATTAACTTATTTAGTGGAATTGGTAAAATAAGGGTAGTAATAAGTATCCGAACTCCGTTCCTGACAGAAAAACGATTCTAAAGCTTGAAAAAATGCCAAGTGTCACCAAATACCAGATGACACTGATATTTTTTTTTTTAACACTAGCGCCAATTCCCATACTCTACCCGTATAATAAGCATTATATAATTATAGTAGTATAGTATTATATATTATAATATAGTATAATAAGTTACCCATACTTTTTGGATCAAAGGCGTAAATAAAATTCCATTGAATTCATACCATGCTAAAAAGCCATGGATAAAAAATGCACCTTTCAGTTTAAAAAGTTAACAGGTAATTTATGGGTTTTTTTAGCTTTGAATTACCTTCGTTTCACCTCTTTTCCCTGATTATTTAAAAAACAAAGTTAATTTATGCAAAAAAAAAAATCAGGAAATCACCCCCCCCCGTACACAACAGATAAAAAACAACGTTAATTGCTATGGAATTAGTACTGAATTAGGCCTTTTGACATTTTCAAGTCAAAAAGCCCTCCCCCCCCCCAACCAAAAAATTTGGATTAAAGGCCTCAATAAAATTCTATTGAATTTTTGGGGACTTTTCATGACCAGCAACCTTTAAGGCTCATGAATCCATGGCCTTTCCTGTCCTTTGGATATTTCATGTCCTTGATTTATTCATCGCCTTTCACCAGATGGTGAAGCACTAGAAACAAAATTGGTTAAAACCATATTAATTTTTAATTTTCGTTGCTGTCTTTTTTATCAATTTAATTAATTTGGTGGACAATTCAAGTTCTTCCTACCGAACTTCAAATGTGTATAAATTGCATTCAATCCCCATTTCTTAGAATTACACTTACTACAGAAGAGATCTACCACTTTTGAATGCAGTGAGCAAATGGGAGAAGAAGAGCACGAAAATGAGGTGTCCGGGCAATCAAACCGTATCAATCAGACTCTTTGACTCGTTGTACAATGCAAACTTATGACGTTTAAAGACAATACACGAAGGAAACTTATGAAAAAAAAATATCAGAACAATCAGGACCATTGAAAAAAACTTAATTTTAACTTTGTTGAAGTTATGATGCTAGGGTTATTTTAAAAGTTAAAAAAAAAATATTTGTAGTTTTAAAGTTCGTATTTTAATGTTAGTTTCTTTTTTATATTTTCGTTTGTTGTGCTGAGGATGGCCTTTGGCCAAAGGTCGAAATATTCTTTTAAAGTTTGGAATTCCAGTCTTAAGAAAAAATTTCCCTATTGCTTCTTCATGCAATTTGTTGTTCATACTTATGGATTGTAACTCAAAACAGGAACTAAACTCGAACTAAAATCGTGTCCAAATGGCTGTTAAGCAAATTTCTCACAAAATTTGACTTATGAAACTCGGACTTAAGAAAAACAAAATACCAGGACCATTTTACAGCAGGATAACATTGTTAACATTCCTATTGTTTCTAGTCGTAATTTGTTGTTTATACTTATGGATTGTAACTCAAAACAGGAATTTTATTAAGCATAGCTGGAGAGGGAGGGGATTAGAACGTATGTAAAAATGTAAAAAAAGACAATGAATTTCAATTACGTCAAAGTAAGAATTAGGAAAGCTTAAAGTGTTTACGTTAGTCAACAAAATAAATTACTACAACTCAATTCTGGAGGAAACCTTTGGTTAGAGGCTGTGGGGGTGGAGGGGTCTTTCTCAGGCGCTTCACGTCAGCAGAGGAACCTTGCTGATACTTCTCAAGATCTATTCTTACAGCTCTTGTTGTGTTATTCGTTTTTGTGAGTACAGGGCACTTAATTCCTTTTGCCCCTTCACTTCGCATGTTTAACGAATAAAGATGAGCGAGTTGACTTAATTGTTTTCTCTCTGACTTCTGCATTGGGTGTAACCGTAGCTCACATTGTCCAGGGTCTTGAAGAAACCTACAAATAAGCGAATTAAATAATTTATAAATTCAATTTATAAGATAATTGACTTATTTAATTTATCAAATAATTTATTTATTATAATTTATATATTGAGACAGAATCACACTGCCTTTCCACTCACAAAATTTAACAAAGATAAACATAAGAGAAAACAGATAATATTTTTAAAAAAAAACAGTGGAACAAAACAAAATGCTTTAAATAATAAAAATCCGAATATTTCGAACCCCCAAACAAAACCCCTGGATACGCGCAATTTTACATATGAATAAGATAAATATATTTATATGACATATATAAATACATTTGTTAAACTGGATATATGTTATATAATTAGATATATTTGTTAATTGTTATATATGTCATATAAATATATTAATATTTTAAATTGGAATATTGGTAAAATTTAACATATAAATAAGACAAAAAGAATATACAAGATTTGAATCAAAATCAAACAACAAATATCGTAAGTAATGTAAATAACTCTTGTTCCTACAATAGATAATACACAATTGGATCTAATCATTGGCACATAAGGATTTAATCAGAAATAATTTCTTAGACCACAGTGCCTTTCCATTCACAGAATAACAAAAAATTAAAATATAGAGCGAAAACGATTATAATATTTAAACAAAATAGTGGACGATAAAAAACACGAAAACAATTTAATTTCAACAACGATGTTGTTTTTTTTTTCTGCTTTATTTCTATATTATATCCGTATTCTCTCTATATTTTCATTTGTTAAAGTCTATAACTGAAATATATTTTACAAATAAATACAATACAATTGCATCTAATTTAGCACAATTGGATCTAATCATTGGCACATAATTATTTAATCAGAAATAATTTCTTAGACCACGGTGCCTTTCCATTCACAGAATTTAAAAAATGAAAACATAGAAAGAAAACGGTTATAATATTTGAACAAAATAGTGGACGATAAAAAAAGCAAAAAAAAAATTAGTCTCAACAACGTTGTTGTTATTTTTTTTTCTCTGCTTTATTTCCATATTATATCCGTTTTCTCTCTATATTTTCATTTGTTAAATTTTATAACTGAAATAAACTTTACAAATAAATACAATTAAATCAAATGAATAAATCAAGGAATTATGTTACATTAAATCATCGAAGAATCATTGTGCCATATCAATACGGCATAGCCTTTATAAGGTTGTGCTGAGCTATAAAATTCGTTCCTTTGTTCTTTCAACCCCATGAAAGAGCGAAGAAAAGTGACAAGCATCGCTGAGCAGCCCAGTTTGTTTAAAGGAGGTTTCTTTTCATTTCCCCTGATGCTACTCACATTGAATTCGAAAAAAAAATTCCCAATTCTTCCCTTGTCCTAGTATTTTTGAAAAAATTTTGACTATTTTTCAGAAACTTTAGGTGTTGGGCATGAAGAAAAGTAACAAGCAACGTTGTGCAGCCCAGTTTGTTTAAAGGAGGTTACTTTTCATTTCCCTGATGCTACTCACAATGAATTCGAAAAAAAAAACATTCTCAATTCTTCCCTTGTCTTAGTGTTTTTAACAAAAAATTTTAGACTATTTTTCAAAAAATTTAGGTGTCATGAAGAAAAGTGACAAGCAACGTTGTGCAGCCCAGTTTGTTTAAAGGAGGTTTCTTTTCATTTCCCTGATGCTACTCACAATGAATTTGAAAAAAAATTCCCAATTCTTCCCTTGTCCTAGTATTTTTGAAAAAATTTTGACAATTTTTCAGAAACTTTAGGTGTTTGGCATGAAGAAAAGTGACAAGCAACGTTGTGCAGCCCAGTTTGTTTAAAGGAGGTTTCTTTTCATTTGCCTGATGCTGCTCACAATGAATTCGAAAAAAAAACATTCTCAATTCTTCCCTTGTCTTAGTGTTTTTAACAAAAAATTTTAGACTATTTTTCAGAAAATTTAGGTGTTATGAAGAAAAGTGACAAGCAACGTTGTGCAGCCCAGTTTGTTTAAAGGAGGTTTCTTTTCATTTGCCTGATGCTGCTCACAATGAATTCGAAAAAAAAAACATTCTCAATTCTTCACTTGTCTTAGTGTTTTTAACAAAAAATTTTAGACTATTTTTAAGAAAATTTAGGTGTTATGAAGAAAAGTGACAAGCAACGTTGTGCAGCCCAGTTTGTTTAAAGGAGGTTTCTTTTCATTTGCCTGATGCTGCTCACAATGAATTCGAAAAAAAAAAAATTCTCAATTCTTCACTTGTCTTAGTGTTTTTAACAAAAAATTTTAGACTATTTTTCAGAAAATTTAGGTGTTATGAAGAAAAGTGACAAGCAACGTTGTGCAGCCCAGTTTGTTTAAAGGAGGTTTCTTTTCATTTCCCTGATGCTACTCACAATGAATTCGAAAAAAAAACATTCTCAATTCTTCCCTTGTCTTAGTGTTTTTAACAAAAAATTTTAGACTATTTTTCAGAAAATTTAGGTGTCATGAAGAAAAGTGACAAGCAACGTTGTGCAGCCCAGTTTGTTTAAAGGAGGTTTCTTTTTATTTCTCTTGATACTACTCACATTGAGTTCGAAAAAAAAACATTATCAATTTTTTCCTTGTCCTAGTATTTTTTAAATAGTTTTTTAGACTATTTTTCGGAAAATTTAGGTGTTGTGCATCAAAAAGCTATAAAGCTTAGAAAAATAGAACTACGTATACAAAATTGAAAAATATACGTTCAGTCTTCTTTTCTTCTTTTTTTTGCTACGCCTTATTTAGTCTAGTCAATAGCTATGATAACTGAGATCAGTAAGAATTCAATATCATAGGCAGCGCAGTCGCGCTGCCTAAGTAAAGAACGACGTTGGCACAATGTATTATTTATTTTTTGTTTTTTTTTCCATCCCAAGGCACTTCATATCGAAAGAGTTGTCGTAGAAACTTCGATAAGGGCTCATTCGATTGGAAATCGGAATGGCTAGTGCCCTTTTTAATAGTCGAAAGTGATTGGAAGGCAACTAGCACCACTTCCACACCCACGATTTTCCCCAAACACATCCAATCAAAATTTTGACATAGCCATTTTGTTCAGCATAGTTGATTTCCAGATAGAAATTATGTTTTTGAGGAGGACACTCCCCCGAAGCCCTCATGGCAAGGGTTGTAAGTTATGCCCTGGAACATTAAAAACCTTTATAGAAAGTGTTGTTGTAGAAACTTCAAAAAAGGCTCATTCGATTGGAAATTCAAAAGGCTAGTGCCCTTTTTAATCGTCAAAAGTGATTGGAGGGCAGCTAACTCCCCCCTCACGCCCACCTTTTCCCCAAACACATCAAATCAAAATTTTGAGATAGCCATTTTGTTCACGTAGCTGAAAGTTCTGGAAACTGAGCCTTTGAGGATGACAACACCCCCACAGCCCTCAGAGCAAGGGTTGTAATTTATGCCCTAGGGGCATATAACGTTTTTATAGAAAGCATTGTCGTAGAAACTTCAAAAAAGCCTCATTCGATTGGAAATTGAAATGGCTAGCGCCCTTTTTAATATTCGAAAGTAATTGGGAAGCAAATAACACCCCTTCCAGGCCCACCATTTCCCCATACACATCCAGTCAAAATTCTGAGCTGGTCATTTTGTTCAACGCAGTTGAAAGGTCCGGAAATTATATCTTTGAGCTGGACACTCCCCCCAGAGTCTTCAGGATAAGGGTTGTAAGTTATGCCCTGGGGGCATATAAGGTTTTTATAGTAAGCGTTGTCGTAAAAACTTTAAAAAGGACTCGTTCAATTAGAAATTCAAAGGGCTAGTGCCCTTTTTAATAGCTGAAAGTTATTAATAGCTGAAATAGCTGAAAATTATTTTAATAGCTGAAAATTATTCTCATACATAGCACTAATCACTTTCATGTATTTGTCTGGTATACCATATAGGGATCAGACCTTCGCTAATTCTCTCCTATCAGCTGAATCATACACTTATTCATGATTTATGAAACTGAGGACCAAAGGTGTTTGATGAATTAGGCACTTCTCAATTATTAATCTGAGAGTGAAAATTTGGTCGGCACATCTTCTACCCTTCCTAAAACCAGACTATTCACCTCTTAAAACCTTATCTACAGCATCTCTAATTCAAAAAGTATCATCATACCATGTAAGATGCTGCCTAGAGAAATCAGGCTAATGCCTCGATAATTACCACACTCACTCTTATCACCTTTCTTAAGCAGTGATTAAATTAGGGTTCTCCTAAAATCGCTAGGTGCTTCCCCCTTTTCAAAAATCATATCCATAATCATCATTAGTTTATTTCTAACCTCAGAGCAACCATATTTAGGAAACTCATTTACCACACTCACCACCTGGAGCCTTATTCTCTTTTTTAATCCTTTTAGCACTGTCGCTAATTCTTCATCACAAAACAAATCTTCCTTCACATCCAAGGTATCACAAACTTTCATTTTCCGCTATATCTTTTCCTACCACTCCATCTCAGTTTAGCACATTCTCAAAATGTTATGCTACTCTCTCTTTAACTCTTTCCTTATCAATAATTGTGTCCCGTTCCTATCTTTAACTGTGACAAGTCCGGATTTACTAAACCTTCTCAATTTATTAACATGTCACTACAATATTTTACAATTATGCTGTCTAGCTGCATCTTCCAGATCCTCGAAAAATTTTTCCATGGCCTCCACTTCACACCTCCTTAACTCATATTTTAATGATTTCTCCACTTTCTTTACATTCCTCTTATTTTCATGATCTATCACTCAAATACTTCTTGTACAAGCCCCTCCTCCTCTCGATTAAACATAAAGTATTTTCACTAATATTCTTAGCTGCGTTTCTAACTTAATTCCCTATGACACCATCAGCAACCACACAAATTTCCTATAATTATTCCATCTATTTTCAAATTGTAAACCCTCCAGTTTAATATTCAACTTCGTAAAGAAAAACATTTTCAGGTAGTGTTCAATAAATCGTCCAAAATATTCTTAAGGAATGCTGAATGCTTAATATTGTTTTTTAAATGAAAGCCTGGGGCAGTGAAAGACATGGGAAATGAAAGCAATACATATTTTAACACTATTTAAGAACAATTTTTATGCAATTACAAATTTACAACTTTTTATACAGTTTTTATGATCAACCCAAGCTTCATTTTCAGTCTTAAACTTGCATTTTTTGTGAATAGTAGGAACCTTTTCCTTTTTTTGATTGCCGTCCTAGGCGAGTGGTTAGCGTGCTAGACTTGAGACCTTTGTCCGTGAGGAAAAAGGTGCCGATGGTTTTTCAGTTTGAACGAGGGTTGGTGGCGTGACTCCGTTAGCTCAACCAGAGTCGACCCAGCTCTAAAGGGTACCTGGAGAAATCTGAGGAAGGTAAACAGGAAGGGTGTGGAAGGACCAGGATAGCTTGTCCATAGCCCCCAATTGCACTTCCTGGCTGAAGTGCTGTAAAACAGATATCAGTAGGGATTATAAAATCCAATACCGTGATTTTTACCTTGTCTTTACCTTCTTTTTTTTACTTTTTTGTGCAATTGGAGATAAAATTGTTTTTTGTTTTAAATAGCTTGACTTTTCTATCTAGTAATCACTGTAATTGCGATACATCATTTAACAGTTTCTAAGGCTTAACATTTCACAGATCTATTTTTCAATATACTTTCAGAGGTATTTACAAAATAAATATTATTATTTCAACGTAACAAATTATGAAAACTAAGAGTATAAGCGGAGAAGACTGATATTGATATATCCAATAGATTGAAATATTGGTATAGGACATAATTATATATGACATATTGGTATATGACATAATTACATTTGACATATGGTTATACTGATATAATTCCCTGTATATTTAAAACCATATGGTTTAACATAAAGAAAGGAGATGAGAATGACAAATCGAAAGGCAACGGTATAAAGCAAAACTATTCAATTATTGTACTGAGTGCTTACTTTTTTAAATTTTTCGAAACTTTTAAACTTTTTATACAGATTTCTAATTCTATTTCTCCTTTCTAATCTCCTTTTAAGACTGTGAAAATATTAGTTATACCCTTCGAGTATCTAAATTGAATTTGATATTTGTCAACAGCCCTGTCTTTTCTACATCTTATTGAGATAATTATTATTATTTATTTCTAACCCATACTGTACAGGGTACAATACGTGGAGTATCACGAGCGAAAACACATAAAATGCAACACAAATCAATATAGAAATCAAAGATTACCTGTTACAGAGTAACACATAAAAATTTAAAAGAAACTAAAACAAAAGAGAAATAACATGAAAGGAGGGGGAAAAGAAGAAGAGAAAAAAAAAACTTGCAGATTCTAATAAGCAGTAATATACAGAGATATGGACACAAGCTGTCATTATCATTATCATTATTTGAATTTTACTCACTCTTTACAATACATAAAAATGTGGAGTGGACCAAACAAAGAAAAAGAAACAAATAAAAGAAAAATAACTTACGACTGAAAAAACCTGATAAGGTGATGGTGCGGAGAAAAACGGATACAAGTGGTATTTGAAAGTTTTCTGTGTAGTGATTCCAGTTTTTCAATAATATTAGGAACAAGAAATTTATTAATAATTACCCTGTTTTTGGTCCAAGGTGGAAGAAACAACAAAAATTTACAAAATCTAAAATAATTAATCCGGATTCTTTTTAACTCATTTTTCTTAAGAAGGAGAAAAATTCCAGAAGCAAAAAGAATTGAATGGTCACAAAAAGTTGAGTAGAGCTTGGCCAACGCAAGTTTATTCTATTTACCTCTATTGGCAACAATCTTAGCATATCCTAATTTAATTTTCGTATTAATATTTGAGACTGTGCGCTGGCGCAAGCTCAGAAGACTATTAGTAATAGAAATACCGAGCCATCGAAGAGAATCTACGAGAGGGATAGTAAAACCATTACAGCGAAGGGAAGTACTAGAAATGTTATTAAAAGAAAGAAATTTACATTTATCTACACTAAGAGAAAGGCCTATGTCTGAAAAAGAAGTGGAAAACACAATAAACCATGATAGATAAACTAGTTTTAGTACGGCTTATAAGAAGCAGATCATCAGCGTAGGCCAGGTATTAAATATCAGAAAAACCGGAAAGATAGGTAGCCGATATCTTTGCCAGAACTCCTGAAATACATAAATTACACAGGGTCGGAGATAAAACTCCACCTTGCCTTAAACCTCTTTTCAATTTAATAATAGAAGCTGGCGCAGATTTCAGCTGAAGAAAAGAATTAGAGTACAAGTACCGAAGAAGTAAAATAACCGATAGATTGACACCGCAACCACGAAGAGCAGAAAAAAGTTGACTATGACATACACTATCAAAAGCTTTTGATAGATCTAAAGTACAAAGATATATAATCTTTCCCTTAGAAGAATTTTCAGGGAGCAAAGAAGATTCAAAAGGGGCTCATTCAATTCAAAATTGAGAGGGCTAGTGCCCTTTGTAATAGTCGAAAGTGTTTGGAGGGTAACTAACCCCCTCTCACGCCCACCAGTCCTCCAAACACATCCAATCAAAATTTTCAGAGGGCCATTATGTTCAACGTAGTAGAAACTTCTGGAAATTAGGTCGCTGAGAATGACACTCCCCCCCTCAGCACTCAGGGCAAGGGTTGTAAGTTATGCCTAGGGAGCATATAAGATTTTTATTGAAAGTTTTGTCGTAGAAAATTCAAATAGTCTCATTCGATTGGAAATTGAAAGGGCTAGGACCATTTTTAATAGTTGAAAGTGATTGGAGAGTGACTAACACCCCTTCCACGCCCACCATTTCCCCAAACATATCCAATCAAAATTTTTAGATAGCCATTTTGTTCCACGCAGATTAAAGTTCAGGAAATTATACCTTTGAGCAGAACACTCCCCCCCCCCAGTCTTCAGGGCAAGGATCACAAGCTATGTCCTAGGGACAAATAATATTTTATTGCGGTATTACGAAATATAATTTTGGAAATAATAGCTTTCACTCTTTGGACTGGTTAAACGAATTTGGAGAAGAACCCTCGAAGCATCAAAAGACAGAAGATATATTACTCTGTAAAACATTTAGTCTGAAAGGTGTCTCCGCAGTTATTGAAGCTCCTTTGGGATGAGCTTGCAAAGTATGACAATGTACATATACGATGTGCATGTTGACAACCTACTCCGGGCTTAAATCCAAACTGGTTATCTCTCTCGAGCATAATATTAGTCACAAAAGGTAGTAATAGATGCTCAAGAACTTTACTGGAGGTGTAAGAGACAGTAACAGGTCGGTAAGAAGAGCAAATAAAAGGAGAATTTCCCTTCTTTAAAATTAAAGAAACAGTACCACACAAAAAACTCTCCGGTACACTAGAAGTACAAATACACATCTGGAGAAGTAGGTGTATAGAGTAGAGTAGAATATTTTTATTTATAACACGTACATAAATAAATGTCACAAAACAGCGCACATGCCTGGTGGCATACTTTAGCGCTGAAAGTATTGCCAACGAAAATACACAGCCATTTTCTAACTAAATTTTACAACAACGAAAAAGAAAACCCTAATGAAGAAAATGCTTAGCATGTCATAAGATATTTCTTCACCAATCTTAGAAAATGTCGCTTGTTGCTGCATTCTCGAACTGATGCAGGAATTGAGTTCCAAATTTTTTGGCCAATGTGACGGATGCTGAATCCCGCTCTCGATGTCGGGCGAATTTCGCACGAAAAGTCTGAACGATGCGTAGTAGGATAATTATGAAATTGAGAATTAGTTGAGAAAATGCCGGAGAAATTTACAGTTAAATTACTATATGGATAATCATGACAAATACTAGAGATAGAAATTAAATGAAGTTGGTCCAAAGAGAAAATTCCTGAAGTCCCATATAGGTGTCTAACTGAAGTTCTGCAATCAATATTAAAAAGAATCCTCATTGCTTTATTCTGAAGTATTTGGAGAGATTTGAAAACAGACGGAAAGGTAGATGCCCAAACCGAAATACAATAGAGAAAATATGGGTGCACGAAATAATGATAAATAGATTTTATAATAGCTTTAGTAAAAAAGTTATAAAGACGAGTTAGCATGCCAATATTTCGGGAAACTTTTAACGACAGTGTTTTTACATACTTATGAAACGACAAATTCTCATCTAAAATAATCCCAAGATATTTGAACTGATCCACCGGTCTTAATTCAAGACCATTCAAAAAAAGAGAGAAGGTATATGACACTACTGATCCAGTTCGCGAAAATAACATATACTGGCATTTTTTTCATTAAGAGCTAGTAAATTCCTTGAATACCAATCAGATACAGTTAATAACATGCTTTCAAGGTTCTGGAAAAGAACTGATAGGTCCTGATGAGAAGCAAAAATTACTACATCATCAGCAAACATTATAATTTTACAGAGGCAAAACTTCTGGCAAATCATTTATAAAAAGAAGAAATAGAATAGGCCCAAGGACAGAGCCCTGAGGCATTCTGTAGTTAATTGGAAAAGTTTCAGAACAGAGATCACAAGATTTATCAACACAATCTAGTTGTCTCCCAGAAAGGTAAGAGGCAAAAAATTTAACAGCTTGTGTTGAAAACCCATAAGCCTTAAGTTTAAAAAGAAACAACAAATGATTTATGGTGTCAAACGCCTTTGCGACATCAAGAAAAATCGCCAACGCGTGTTGACCATCATCTAGTGAATCATTAATATTTAGTAAAAGCTCATGAATTGTCAGTTCAGTTGACTTTCCTTTTATAAAACCATATTGAGACGTGTGTAAAATCTTACTATCAAATAAATATTTTTGTAATTGATTATTTGCAAGTTTTTCCAAAATTTTGCTGAAAACCGAAAGTAGAGAAATGCCTCTATAATCTGAAGGGTCAGTTGAACTCCCAGCTTTAGGTAATGCTATAACATTTGCTTTTTTTAAAAGCTCAGGAAAAACCCCATGCATAAGTGATAGATTAAAAATATGTGCCAGCAAAGGTGAAATGCTTGACGCTATTTGCTTTACGGTTTGAGCCGAAAATCCAAATTCGTCCTTAGAAAAACTACGTTTAAGCTTCAGAATAACTTTTTCAATCTCATGAGGCTTAATCTCAGAAAAAGAAAACGAATTTTCTGAATGTTGCTCATTAACTGGAACAGAAGGGGAATTCAGTTGCATATTCATAGTCAATGCAAGTCTAGAACCAATATTACTGAAATAATCTCCAAAAGCAATTAAAATTTCATTGGGCTCTGTAACATTTTCTCCATTTAAAAAAAGGCAATTAACACTAGTATTCTTACGACTATGAGGACGTATCTTTTAATTTATCAATTGCCATGTTTTTCTCATATCCGATTTATACTCCAAAAATTTCTCTTTATATTATTTTCTCTTCTCATGTCTGATAATTTAATTTAGCCTATTCCTATAAACTCTGAAATCTTCAAACGACTCAGGTGTCTGTAATTTTAAATAATTCTTAAATTTTCTATTTTTATGTTTTAACGATGCCAAAATACCTTCAGTAATCCATGGGTCAAATTTCTGCGCAAACTTTCCATGCGAAACTCGTGTTGAAGAAGCCCGATCCCGCAGTCGCATCATTTGATCAATAAAATGTGAAAACGCAGCATTTGCGTCATCTGAGCCATAAACCGAACTCCAATCATGGTCACCAATTAACTGACGCAGAACATTACAATCAATCCATGTATATCGGTTTTTTGAATTATCCATTGTTGAATCTCGATGTTGTTTATTACTATTATTTAAATTTAAAAGAACACTCATCGGAAAATGATCTGACATATCAGACAAAATTACTGACGATTTTTCAGCATCAAATAAAACAGGAGAAAAAAATATATTATCTAATAATGTAGCTGTGTTAGCTGTAACTCTTGTCGGCAGAGAAATACTTGGAAGAAAATTAGAATACAACATCATAGTTAAAAACTCCTTATTGTTTCCAACATCGAGATTCAAAAGATCAAAATTAAAATCACCCGAAGTAATAACCGGTTTTTTCAACGTTTCCAAATTTTTCAACAGCGGTTCAAAAACTTAAAAAAATATTTTTGGGTTACCCGACGGAGATCGATAAACAGACCAGAAATTAGATAGATCACAACCCAAAGGTACAACTTCAACAAAAATAGTCTCACATAACCCATCATCAAATACAGACAAATCACTGAGAATACTAAAAGACCAGTCATCACGAATATGCAGCATTTGACCTCCTCCTGCATTCTGACACCTTGTACGCAAAATACACTTCATCCCGGGCAGATCTAACATTGTAAGGGGTGTATTAGCAGACAAAAAAGTTTGGCAAACTCCAACAATGTCTATAGGACTAGATGCAAGCAAATGCTACAGTTCATTGAATGCACTTTGTAGCCCCTGGGCATTTATATGTAACGATCTTATCGGAAAATTACAACTTTTTGTTTTTTCCGATAAAAGCTCGCATGAAGAATAATCACATTAAGGTAGATTATTCACATAAGACATATCCTTATCACTTCCGGTTGCTGAATTTAGAATAACATCTAATTTCAAACGAGAATCAAGAAAACGCTGAAAACGATCCATAAAACAAAAAAAAGAAAAGAAAAATTCACAGCTTCTCAGTTTAGACGACAGGTTCATATGACACATTGCGAATCTGAACTACGTCGGAAATCGTTTTACCCGGAATGATTTGCGAACCGCACTTGACATAAACAACACCTCGTAAAGTCCATACATTTTCCAATTCAAACTTATTGCGCGCAAGCTTGTAGATTTCTTGCCTTTCCCTGGTTAGCCTCATTTACATAGATTCGGGTAACTTTCAAATTCTTGCGATTGCGCAGGATCTCAACTGCAGATGCCTCAGTAAAAAATGTAAGTTCAATCGGAGTTTTTATTTCCAAGGCACCTCCCAAACGCCTTGCACCCTTGACAACGGATTTATAAAGATTGAGTCCCATTTCACTGTTAAGTCGAGCTAATACTTTCTCACCAAAGTGAGGCAAATCACGCGCGGGAGAGTCTATCCCAGATACAATGACCTTAGTCAGAAGAGAAGACTGGTTTATATCATCCAGCTTAGTTTCAAGCTTTTGGAGCTTTGCGCAATTTTGGACAATTCTTGCCCGCAAATCGCCAAGTGATTTCTCAAGCAGTTCAAATTTACCCCTGAATTGCAGATCGATCGCCTCATAGACAGCTTGCGTAACAGTATCAAGAAAATCTTACTTAATCTGTGTGACGGGAGAACTCCCTAATCTACTGCACTGTTCTTCCACTCTCTTACGAATTTCATCCTGTATGCCGTCACTAAGGTTAACAATTTCTGACTGCATCAAGCTAACTGACTCAGATAAATCCCCGACAAAACCTTCCGAGTCCTCCGTACACAGCCTTATCGCTCTCTGAACATTTTTTCTGCCATCTCTCAGCGCTTCTTCATATTTCTCCGCGTAAGCCCATATATTCTCGGATGTTACTATTTTAATTTCGTCAGTTCCGTAACAGCAAACTTCATAATTACTCCCATCACCTTTGACAGTTATCACCTGCGTAATTTTGCAAGGCCACAGATTGTAATATTTAAATTGAGAAAACGCCCGGTTTCCCACTTGCATAGCTTCGGCAAATGAAAAATGAAAAAAAAAGCAAAATCTCTCTCTCAAAACGTCCGCACACCTTATGTGTATGAATGCCTAGCAGCGACTGATGACAGTGGGGGGGATAAAAAAAAGGTATTGCTGAAAACAGCCAATGGAAAATTTACCAAGTATCCAAGTTAAAATATCCAAAAAAGTATGATATAATTCTCTTGTGTTAACTAGTCAATGACTGAATCTATACTGATACTATCTATACTCTAATAAAAGGTGAAATCTAGATATACCATCATCATCAACATTATCTGATTTAAGTTTATTAATTGCTTCAACAACGGATGAACGAGAAATGGGAACACAAAGACACTGAGATAGAGGGGTACTAAAAATAGCAGAAAGAGAATGAATATACAAAGAATGCACACGGTAATTAACATTAGAAAAAATAGACGAGTCCTGGCCATGCCAGGCAGATGCAGGAAGACAATCACTACTCGGCACATCACTTCTAATCGACTCAGAATTAATAATTTTTCGCCATTCTCTCTTTGACACTGGAAAATCCATACCACGATAACGCATCACGATAACGCATTGACTTAAGATATTTTTTATATTCACTGCGCGTCTTATGCTTAAGGTCAGATACAATTCCACGAGGCGGTCTATCACATTCATTCCAGACTTTTAACCATAACTTGGCTTTATTTTTCAAAGTTTTTAAATTAGGATCTGATCTTCAGATGTGCAATTTGTCAAATTGAGATGAAATTTTGCAAATTTGTCTTTCAAGTCAGCGAGAGAAGTGTACCAAGTCCATCACTCCATGGATGGCAAAGAAGGAGAATGCCTATTTGTATTTTGATCGGAAAAATGATAATGAAAATAGAGGGATTGGATTCTAATTGATCCAAGTTTGTCAGTTTAGGGAACTGAGGCATACGCTTGATTTTGATACTGTTAGATTATCCGTTCTCACTGCAACTACTTTTTTATGCCAAGTTTTCTTCTCTTTTTTGACAAGATTTAAAATAAGACTAAATTATCAAGCAAAAAATTTAAATAAAAAACAATATTAAACCTTGAAAGCTTTTCATTAGCCGATGTGAATATCGACACTGCTGGACCTCGTTGCTCCCCAAGCCTCCGAATTCCGGCCCTCATCTCACGCGCTGGAATTCGTTCCTTCAATTTTGTCCTGGCACGCTCTGATTGCATGGCTTGAGCTGCTTCTCCTTCACTAGATGTCTCTGTTTCAATGTGCATACGATCTAAGCTGACTTCATTTTCGGGCCAATCTGAGAACTCATCATCTCCCTAAAGAAACAAAGTGTTCATTGTAATGGATGGTGAACACCGGAGAATCTTAGCAATGGTTATCAGAAGTCTAAAACTCACTAAAAACTGGACAACAGTATATACATAAAAAAAACTTATCCAAAACGTTTTCTGATTCCAAATATTTAAAATCTATTTAACTTAAACCTACCCATCAACAGTTATAAGTATAAGACATTTTAGATAATTTCAGAAACCAAGCTCCCATTTAAGCATGGTTTTAAAATAATTTCCTGCTTTAGCTTATCTGGCAAATTGATTTACCAAAATAAACATTTTTCAAAATATTCTTTTTTTCATCCCAGGATCTATTTAAGACCTATTCATACCTGAAAACAAAGATTCCATGATTGTTTTTCAGATTATGAAGTTTTTAGAGCAATATCATATTTCTGTTACCGTTTCCGCGTTAAAAATTTTATAGTCTTCGTCCGTAAAAATCTAAACACTAACAAGCTGTTGATTTTAAGGCTATTGATTAACGCTTTTAGCACGTTCAGAATTATGGGGAAACACTCAAAAACTGATCGGTACCATGGGAAAACCGACGAGTTTTTCCCTTAGTACCGATCAGTTTTGGGGCTAGGAATTTTTTCTAGTTTCCCTATGGTATCGATCTGTTTTTCATGTCATCAAGCAAAAATGAGCAAACAATTTTGAAAGTGAAAAACATTTCAACTGTTAAGCCCGCGAAAGTTAGAGACTTTGTGATTCTTATCAGTTTCAACCATCAGTTTTCATCCAACACAAGTAATGCTTCATATAAAACTAACATAAAAGAAGAAGATACTTGGCAAGAAATACACTTGGCTTAGAGACTTGGTGCATACAAGTGCATGTTATCCATGCTTTTTGGGAAAAATTTTGCACCTATCGTTAGAACACTTTTCCCCTCGTATCAATCGGTTTTCCCATGCGTCTGAACGGGCAGTTACTTTCTTCTATTTTTGCATTGATATTTCTTCCTTTCAAATGTGCACCCGAAACTACCAAAAATTACATAACTTCATTTGAAGGTCGATTTCATTCAAATTAAATTGCCAGTCTTCAACATATAGGGTTTCGTAATTTTCCAATTGGCATACAACTACCACAAATCAGTATCAATGAATAAATGAAACCCAAAACAAACAGAAAATAAAAATAAATAATACAGACAAACTCAAAACGAGCAGAAATTAATATGAGTAGGGTTCTAAACCCCTATGCTCTCTAAAAGCCAGAATATAATTTGTGCTTTAATAAAAAAATTCAAATGAATTTACAGAAAAAAAATGTGTATTGTCAGTTTAATACACACATGCTGAAATTTATTCCTTAAAATCTTAATTAATTTTTGATTTCTTAAAGTTATAAAAATGAAAAAATTTAAAAGAACTTTTTTTCAGTAAAGCACAAATTATATTATGGCGTTTAGAAAGCATAGGGGTTTAGAACCCTACTCATATTAATTTCTGCTCGTTTTGAGTTTGACTCTGTTATTTATTTTTATTCCCTGTTTGCTTTGGCTTTAATTTACTTATTGATACTGATTTGTGGTAGTTGTATGTTTGGTAGATTACTAGATTCTATTTTTGTTCATTTTAGGTTTAATGGAATTCTTCACTTTTTTTTTGAAAAATTTATTTTGTGGAGAAAGTTTTTTGTAATTAATTTCTGTTCGATTTATCTTGACATAGTCTTTTTCAGGGAAAAAGACTGAGCTTTTTCTAAAGTTAAACAACCATCCCTTGCATGAAAACATTAAATACCCCCTGGGCATAACTTACAACCCTTGCCCCTAATCTCTGGGGTTTGTTTCAACCCCAAAAAGCCTTGTTATATGATATTTAGACTATTTTGAATAGAATGGGTATCTCAAAATTACTATTAGATGCAATACGGGACAACACGACGTGTGTGGGTGTAGGGGGAGAGGGTAGCTGCCCTCCGATCACTTTGACTCTTAAAAAGAGCATTAGAGCGTCTGATTACCAATCCAATGAGCCCCAACCCATGCTTATACGACCATGCTTTCTATAAAAACCTTATATGCCCCCAGGACATAACTTACAAACCTCGGCCTAAGGACCGGGGGGATTTGCTATCCTCAAAGATATAATTTCCAGACTTTCAAATATGTTCAACAAAATGGCTATCGCAAATTTGATTGGAAGTGTTCGGGAACATAATGGGCGTGTAGGGGGGGGGGGCATTTGGCCTCTGATCACTTTTGACTAATAAAAAAAACACTGGTCCTCTAAATTTCCAATCAAATTAGCCCTTTTTGAAGCTTCTACGACAAAACTTTCTCTATAAGAACCTTAAATGCCCCAAGGGCACAACTTATCACCCTTGTCCCGGGGGCTATGGAGGGGGGAGGGTTTTCATCTTCAAAGACATAATTTCTAAACCTTTCAACAACATTGAACAAAATGACCCTATCAAAATGTTGATCGTAAATGTTTGGGGAAATGATAGGCATGGAGGGGTGATTCTCCCTAAGATTACTTTCGACTACTCAAAAGCCCTCTCAATTTCCAATCGAATGAGCCCTTTTTCAAGTTTTTACAATAACGTTTTCTATAAAAAACTTTATATGCCCCCAGGGCATAACTTACAACCTTAGCCCTGAGGGCTCTGGGGGGTTGTCATACTCAAAGACATAATTTCCAGACCCTTCAACTACGTTCAGCACAATAGCTATATCAAAATGTTGATCCAAAGTGTCTGGGGAAATGATGGGCGTTGGGGGGGGGGCATTCGCCCTGCAATGGCTTTTGGCAAAATTTTCAAAATTTTGATTGAATGTGTTCGGGGAAATGGTGGGCATGAGAGGGGGGTTATTTACCCTCTAATCTCTTTCGACTATCAAAAAGAGCTCTAGCCCTTTCAATTTCCAATTGAATGAGCCCTTTTAGAAGTTTCTACGACGACAGTTTCTATAGAAAACGTTATATGCCCCCAAGGAATAACTTACAAACCTTGCCTTGAGGGTTTTGGGGGGGGGGAACAAAATGGTTATCTCAAAATTTTGATTTGATGTATTTTGGGAAATGGTGGGCGTGAGAGGGGGTTAGTTGCCCTTCAATCACTTCCAACTATTAAAAAGGGCACTAACCCTTTCAGTTTCCAATCGAATGAGCCCTCTTTGAAGTTTCTACGACAACGCTTTCTATAAAAACCTTATATGCCCCCCAGGGTATAGCTTACAACCCTTACCCTGACGGCTGTGGGGGTTTACCATCCTCGAAGACCTTATTTCCAGAACTTTCAACTACGTTGAAAAAAATTGTCATCCCAAAATTTTGGATTGAATGTGTTTGAGGGAATGGTGGGTGCGAGAGGGCGGGGGGGGGGGGTTAGTTGCCCTCCAATAACTTTCTACTATTAAAAAGAGCACTAGCCCTTTCAATTTCCAATGGAATACGCCCTTTTGAAGTTTCCACTACAACCCTATCTATACAAACCTTAAATGCCCCAGGGCATAACTTACAACCCTAGCCCTTAGGGTTGGAGGGGAGGGGAGATGTCATCCTTAATGACCTCATTTCCAGAACTTTCAACTACGTTGAACAAAATGAGTATCTCAAAATTTTGATTGGATATATTTGGGGAAATGGTGGGGATGAGAGAAGGGTTATTTGCCCTCCAATCACTCTCGACTTTTAAAAAAGGCACTAGCCCTTTCAATTTCCATTTGAATTAGCCCTTTTTGAAGTTTCTATGACAACGGTATCTATAGAAACCTTATATGCCCCCAGGACATAATTTACAACCCTTGCCCTGAGAGGTGTGGGAGGTTTGTCATCCTCAAAGAAATAATTTCCGGAACTATCAACTACGTCGAACAAACTGGCTATCTCAAAACTTTGATTGATGATTTTGGGGAAATGGCAGGCGTGTGAGATGGGTTAGTTGCCCTTCAGTCACTTCCGACTATTAAAAACGGCACTAGCCCTTTCAATTTCCAGACGAAAGAGCCCTTTTTGAAGTTTCTACAACAACACTTTCAATAAAAAACCTTATATTCCCCCAGGGCCTAACTTACAACCCTTACCCTGGGGGTTGTCATCCTCAAAGACACAATTTCATAACCTTTAAAGTACGTTGAACAAAATGGATATCTCAAAATATTGATTGGATGTGTTTGGGGAGATGATGGGCGTGAGAGGGAGGTTAGTTGCCCTCCAATCACTTTTGACTATTAAAAAGGGCATTAGTCCTTTCAATTTCCAATCGAATGAGCCCTTTTTGAAGTTCCTACAGCAACACTTTCAACAAAACCCTTATATGCCCCCAGGACATAACTTACAACCTTTGCCTGGGGGCTGGGGGGGGGGGGGGGTTGTCATTCTCAAAGACTTAATTTTCAGAACTTTCAACTACGTTGAACAAAATCGCTCAAAATTTTGATTGGATGTGTTTTGGGAAATGGTGGACGTGAGAGGGGTTAGTTGCCCTCCAATCACTTTCGACTATTAAAAAGGGCACAAGCTCTTTCAATTTCCAACTGAATGAGCCCTTTTTGAAGTTTCTACGACAACGTTATATATCAAACCTTATATGGCCCCTGGGCATAACTTACAACCCTTACCTTGAGGGATGTGGGGGTTTGTCATCCTCAAAGATATAATTTCCCGAACTTTCAACTACGTTGAACAAAATGGGTATCTTAAAATTTTGATTGGATGTGTTTGGGGAAATGGTGGGCGTGAGAGGGGGGTTATTTACCCTCCAATCACTCTCGACCTTTAAAAAGGGCCCTAGCCCTTTCAATTTCCATTTGAATGAGCCCTTTTTGAAGTTTCTACGACAACGGTATCTATATAAACCTTATATGCCCCCAGGTTAAAATTTACAACCCTTGCCCTGAGGTGTGGGAGGTTTGTCATCCTCAACGAAATAATTTCCAGAACTATCAACTACGTTGAACAAAATGGCTATCTGGATGATTTTGGGGAAATGGTGGGCGTGAGAGATGGGTTAGTAGCCCTTCAGTCACTTTCGACTATTAAAAATAGATAATAGATCAGATATTTATTTCAGAAAATGACTATCACAAGCCCCGAAGGGCCGAATTCGTATTTCGGAGACATAAAAAAAATCATAAAAATAGCACAACAACTAAAAATTGGCTTTACTGAAAAAATCTTTTAAATGTTTTAAATTTTATAACTTTAGGAAATAAAAAATTAATTAAGATTTTAAAAAATAAATATCAGTATATGTATATTAAACTGACAATGCACATTCTTTCAGTAAATTCATTTGAATTTTTTTCAGTAAAGTAAAAATTATATTCTAATTTTTAGAAAGCATAGGGTTTAGAACTCTGTTCAGATTAATTTCTGCTCGTTTTGAGTTTGACTTATTTTAATTTCTGTTCGCTTTGGGTTTCATTTATTTATTGATACTGATTTGTGGTAGTTGTATGCTTGGTAGATTATTTGATTCTATTTTTTTCATTTTTGGTTTAATGGAGTTCTTTGCGTTTTTTTGAAAAACTTATTTTGTGCAAAAAGTTTTTTTGATTAATCATAAATAAAGGAGACACAGTAATTTTCTTTGTCAAAATACCAACATAAAAAAAAAGGTGAAGAATACGGCACCAGACTTTACAGTCCCTACCGGCGGTGCAGATCTCCGTTTCACGGCCCTTCAGCCAGGAAGTGCAATGGGGGGTTGGGGGACATCCATCCTATGCTTTCACACACACTTCCTGTTTACCTTCCCCAGATTTCTCTAGGTACCCATTTAGAACTGGGTCGACTCTGGCTGAGCTTATAGAGTCACGCCACTGACCCCCTTCCCAAACCAAATAAGTGGGTGCACTAGGATTCGAACCCTCGTAATATCGGACAAATGATCGTTAATCCAGCGCACCAATCTACTCGGCTAGGACCAACATGAAAAGGTTAACATTAATCCCTTCCTCCAACACCCTTTGCATTACTACTACGAAAAGTACTACTAACAACTCACCACAGCACTAAGCCGCCTGAGGCCAACACCGCTACACACACTCGTTCTCCATCCCAATCTCTTCAAAGCCTCCCTCATTACACCCTCTCAGGAAGTTCCCATTTCCTTTAAATCTTTCTTTATGATATCCTCCCACCCTAACCACGGACGACCTGCTTTTTGTTTAGCTCTAGACGGTTGGCCTAAAAGGTGAATCTTCGGCAATCTGCCATCCTTCGTCCACAAAACGTGCTCTAGCCATCTCAACCTCCCTCTCCTTATAGCCCTAGAAAGCGGAATTGGACTACACTTATCATATAGCCTACTGTTTAAAATAGGGTCAGTCAGCCGGGTTGGATATGAAATAGCAACATTGATCATATCTTGGGTTCTGATCAAGGTAGTAAAGTAGTCCTAAGAACACTCTGCGCCACACATATCAGTCAAATCTCCCCGATCCCAAAACGTTTGAGCAACCTGAGGCATACACTCCACTGCGAACTAATTGTAATCAAATTGTATCATTTTACGGATTACTTAATTGGATTTTACTATATTATGTCTTCTATATTCCATATAGAGGCGGTTTTAGTGGAGGGACAGAGAAGGCACGTGCCCCGGGAGCAGAAATTTTAGGGGCACAAAATTTCAAATAAATAATCTAACGGTTATTATAAATTTGTAAATTTTTAAATTCCATTTTTACTAAAATAAAGTAGAGGGCACAGTTAACAAATAACAATAATTAATAAATTAAACAGTTAATTAGTTATTCAAAAATAAATCAGCAAATAATTAAATAATAGTAATTATAACAATTAAATTAAATAATTAGTAATAACTAAATAATTTAATTAACAAATATGAAAATAATTTAAAAATAAATGATTAATTAATCAATACATTAAAAATAATTTCGTAAAAAAATGAAAATTTTGTAAAAATTCGGCCTTAAAATTTTGTGGGAGAGAACGGGGGTACTAATCAAGATTTTGCCCCGGGCGCAACAGACGCCAGAACCGCCAATGGTTCCATAAAAGGAAAATCCAGCTCTGCTTTCAAGGACTTCACATTACCTCAAAATTTCCTTATCAGTTATTTTTCATACAATAATGTGGATTTCTTTTTTTTCTTTTTAATTTACATTGAACCTTAAACGTGCACTTAAAAAACCAAAATTGCGAGGAGCTTTAGTCATATTTTTTTTCTATTTTCTTCTACATGCATTACCACTGCATTACTTCTACTAGCAAATCTCTGCAGCACAAAGCCACCTGAGGAAAACAGAACTACACACGATCCTCCTCCACCCCAAACTATTCAAAGCTTTGCTCCTTACACCCTCCCAAGAAGTTCCAATTTCCTTTAAATCCTTCCTTATGACCTCTTCTCACCCCATTATGGGGCGGTCTGCTTTTTGCTTAGCCCATGATAGATGGCCGAAAAGAACGATTTTTGGCAACCTCAACCATTTTCTCATTATGAAACAGTTTTGGTACCGAACTTTAAGTAAGTAGCGATCCACCTAAATAATAACAAAAACTCTAAGAAACGGAATTTTGATAACAATAGATAAATCAAAAATATTGAATTTTTATGCTAATTTCAAATACACACGATGCATTAAGTTTAACGTTACCCATCAAAAGTTACGAGCAGGAGACATCTGCTGAAATTTTTAAAAAGCTGAGGTACACCCTCGAAAAGTCAAGCGCTCTAAAATGAAAATCATGCCATCAGATTTAGGACATCAGAGAACCCTACTGTTGAGGTTTCAAGCCCCCATACACAAAAATGTAGAATTTTGCATTTTTTGCCAGAAGAAAGATCATGGATGCGTGTTTTTTTGGGTTTTTTTTTACTACGAACGATCGTATCGAACGAATGGTCCAAGAAAATTAAGAGAGGTCTTGTCAAACGGAAATCAAAAGTTCTAATGTTCTTTTTAAGCGAGTAAAAAAATTAGAGCAAATAGCTTCCCTCCCCAGCCCCCTTTTCCCCAAAGGCATGTGATGGATATATTGAGATTGCCATTTGGTTCATTATTGTTGGAAGGTAATAATAACTACGCCTCTGGGGATGACATGACCTCCCACAGCCCATGGGGAAAGTGCTGTGAGTTATGCAATCTGCCCATTGTTCACATATAGTATTTATTTATATGCATCAATTGTACGTGGGGGGGGAGAATTTTCTACGAAGAGGGGACCTTCCACAGAAATAATTTCACGTGGGGAGGAAAGTTTCCAGGAAATTTTTTTCCGTGGGATGAATTTTCTGGCATTTGTTTGTTTTCTTGTGCTTATTTGTTTGTTTTTGTTTGTTTTGTTTTTTTCAGAAGCGATCGTAACAACCCAGTGATCGTAACGAATTCATTTGATCGAAAATCAAAAGTTCTTGTACCCTTCTTAAGTAACTAAAAAGAATGGAGGCCAACCAGGCTTTCTCCAATACCCCTTTTTGCCCCAAAACATCTGATAAATATTTTTTTTAGATGGCTCAGCATAGTTGAAAGGCCCAATAACTATGCCTTTGTGGATGACATGACCTCCCATAGTCCAGGAGGAAAGGGCTGTAAGCTCCACAATTTACCCAATGTTCACAAATGTTACTTGTTATAGGGAAATATACGGACATTTTTGGGGACGTTTTCTGCGGAGGGATTTTCCACAGGGAGAATTTTCCGCGGTGAGAAGAGCTTCCGTATGAAATTTTCCAGGAGAAATTTTACATGGGGGGAGGGGATTTCCTGGTATGATTTGAAAACTATCAGAAATTAAATAAAAAAATAAAAGAAGCAACATTAAAAAAAAAAAAAAAAAAAAAAAAAAAAAAAAAAACAGAAGATACTCTGTATATGAAGGGGGCCACCCCTTCTCAGACCCTCTCTCTACGCTAAAGTCTGCAGATAGGGGTTAAATCCTCAGCTGTAAATGCCTTCGACGCATGTATAAGCATCTTCATATGAAAATAAAGTGCGGTTCAGAGCTTTTTACTGTGCTGAAGGACGTCAGACAAAAAGGCTTTACCTCCCCAGCGCTTTTTAATAACTCGGTCCTTCTTGGTCAGAATTCTATTGAGTGCGCATGTATTTACTCATTATACTAAATATTTAATTAGAGTGTACCTACAACGTAGTTTTTTTTTCAGTCGATAAGAGAAGTATTAATTAGTGTATCAGAAATTAGATAAGAATTATCAGATAAGAGAAGTATCAGTGTATCAGAAATTAGGAAAGAATAGTTTTTGCTACATTCATCTTGTTTTTAAAGTACCTATGACATTATAATAATAATAATAATTTATTTATTACCCACTATGAACAAAAAGAAGTGGAGTACATCAAGAACAAAAAAAAAGCAAACTCGCACACTTAACAAATATTTACATAAAACGATGTAAATTATGGTGTACAGTAGATCAGGGGGGCCGAATCGTGATATTAGATGCCAGTTCCGGAACCACGGAGGGAGGCAGGAGCGCTTTTCTATTGTACCTCCCTGTATTTGCAACAATTTTTTAATATCCTATCTTATTTATTTTTTTTGTATTAGAAACTGTCAGAGCCCGAAGTGTTTTGAGATTATTAGTAATGTGAAGACCAAGCCACCAAAAAGAAGAGACACAGGGAATAGAGAAAAAAACCCACATTTAAGAGGGAGACTAGTACTCGAATTAAATGAAGTATATTCGCACATATCAACGTTCAACATAAGCCCAATCCATCTGAACTGGTCTGAGAGTATAGATATGAGTATGGATGAGTACATTAAAGTATTCATCACTCATTTTTGTAAGCACACATCTCCATAGTGCTATTACCTCTATTTTCTATAACGCACTACTGCGTTAAAGCACTACTAAGTAGTGCGTTAAAGCACTACTAAGTAGTGCGTACAAGCACTACTATTAAAATAATGCACTACTAAATAATTAGGGATGTACTTGAGCATAGTTCTTTGAGAGATACACCTTGTTCTTAAAGGACCTAGAAAATATATAAAAAAAAAGCATTTTTCAAGATCTACAGGGAGCGGCAATTTCATCAACTTTAAAATGAGAACACCAAAAAAAGTATTTTTTTTCAAAATCTAGGAGAGGTAAATGACCCCACCTCTAACTTCCAATTAGAATCCCTGCCCCTTGGACCTACCTTAGGTCTATTCATATCGTAAAGTAGTGATTTTCTGGAATTTTTCTTTTGGTTGTTTCCAAATTGCTCAATTCTCGCTCAATCAAGCATATGAATGCTATATTTTATGTTCAAAAGAAAACATTTTTTGACAATAAGAAGAGAGTTAACCCCCCCCCCTCATCCATTACCTATATTAAGATTTTTTCAAAATGAAGAGAGATTAGAGATTTCTCTGGATATTTGGCATGATTTCTTTTTTTAGCGTTAAGAAATGAAAATCGACACAAAAACTGCCATTTACATTTTGCACTGTGAAGTTCAAATATTATTTTGATTGTGAATATTTCTAAGTCTTCTCTATTTTTAAAAAAAGAAACATTTGTTTTGAAACAAAAATGTTCTTTTTCTAAGTTCAATCTAAACGTCAAACTATTAACTTTAACTTAAAGTATAAGCTATTACATACGATCTTCTCCGCTTATTTTGAAATCATTTTTATAATATAGTAAATACAGGTATTATTTTGAAATTATTTTCAAATTAATATCAATTATCGAGTTATTATTCGGAACATTTTTATTCTCCCGTACGTTCTGAAGTTAGGTGAAAACAAATTGTGCTTCGGGTATCCTACCTACAACTCCATTCCAGTTTAAGCATCGCTCTCATTAAGTTGCAAATAATACGAAAAAATTTAGGCTTTTCTTTTCAACCTGAACAAGTTGTTTAAGAAATTAATATAAAAAACTTTCGATAGATTCAGTCATTTGTGAGATTTAAAAACAGGGATAGTATTATAAACTGATACTTCAATCGAACACATTAAATTACCTCAAAAGAATAAATGAAGTTCATTTCACATCGAATAATTGACTTTTTCTATAAAAACTCGTTTGAACTGGGAAGAAGCCTATATTCCCTTTTATTTCAAAACAGTAGTTAATGCCATCTAGCATAATAAAATTGGCAGTCATTATTTCTAGATGGCAGCAGTCTTTTTATTCTTATTGGCGTTCGGACATCTTTTTCCAGCTTATCTACTTAACACCAACTTCCCCTGGTGTGACTTTAAAAGATAACAGCAAATGGTTATCCGGCAGTTTATTAACTGGAACACTAAGAAATAGGCAAATTACAACATCAATCAAGTATGTTCCAATATAAACTCAGCTTGTGTACAAATCTCTATACTTGCGCAAAATTTCATAATTACTGTTCCTTTTTTGTTCTTTGCCTGTAACTGTCTATATTTAACCCAATTTGAAAAATAACAAATTTTTGTTAAACATGACGTCACTTATCCTACATTTTCCGGGATTAGAAATGTTACTTATCTGACAACTAATCCACAACGCTTCAAGTGCCTATCCTCCTAATCTCTGACGTCCTTTATGTCTCATGAAACACTTTGAATAAGCAATCATGGCTGTTGGACACAGTTCATATAATTATCCAGTAAGCTTATCGCAGATCATTTCTGGTCTTCGTTTTCGGTGCAAACAAAAAGCTCTTCCTACTTCTTCGTGCAGTTATGGATCAGTGTGTTTGCGTCTATCAATGAGAAATGGCTACTAAGTGCATTATTCGTAATAGCGGGTTTTCCACTTGTTTCCGATTGTTTTGGGTTTGACTTTTCTATCCGTGAAAAGATTTGATGCTGCCTATGTTTCTAAGTTCTTTGGAGAACTCGTGCCCCAGTCTAGGTTTTTAAAATAGGTAAGACTAAGACTAATCCTACTGGGTAATCATATAAACTGTGGTGTTGGATAAGCAAATTTGGTCGGTGTAAACGCACTATATAAGAAGGCATACTGTTGCTCTGATCATAAAAGAGGTTTCTCAGCCAATCTTATTTTGTGGACGTTTTTACAAGTTAGAAATACAAACGAGTTACTGAAGCTTATTTCTTGATTCTAAAGTAATTCATAACAAACAAACCAAATCTCACTTAAAATTGATCCACAATTTACCCAGACTCTTAAAAATAGATATTATGCGTATGACAAAATGGAAGTCCCAGCGAAATTCCATTAAGATGATGATTTTTCCATTATATTACACACATTAGATTCAAGCAGGAGGATGGGTCTTTACGCCATTAACCACCAAAATGTCATTCTTTTAATGATGTTAGCAGCAATTTGCCTACATTTTTCTACAGATCACTTATTTTTTGCCGATTTGTTTGCCCTCCCACATCAAAATGTACCACCCCCAGGAATTAATTCCTATGAAGGTGCTATCTATAATTTTTACTTATTACCTTCATTGATTAACATTTGATAGTATAAAACAAAAAAGTTTGTTTAAATTAAGTTATATGCTGTGTTATATGTTAGTGCTGCATATATAGTGCTGCTTATAACATATAGCTTATATGTTATAAGTTATATGTTAAATTAAGTTATATGCTATGTTAAATGTTAGTGCTGCATATATAGTGCTGCTTATAACATATAACTTATATGTTATAGGTTATATGTTAAATTAAGTTATATGCTATGTTATATGTTAGTGCTGCATATATAGTGCTACTTATAACATATAACTTATATGTTAGAAGTTATATGTTAAATTAAGTTATATGATATGTTATATGTTAGTGCTGCATATATAGTGCTGCTTATAACATATATGTTATAAGTTATATTTTAAATTAAGTTATATGCCAAATTAAGTTATAGTGCTGCTTAAAATTTTTGTTTTAGAAAAGCCACTGTTTTGGCCCAAAAGGAACGACTTTGGCATTAAATAAAAATTATGTAACAGTCAGTCAATACAGAATCCCGCGACCCTTGTTATTTGTAATTTATGACGGGGTGGACGCAAAAAAATCTCTGGATCGAGGCTCAGGCCTCCAAGGTGGATTATTCTCTCCACACCCCCAAAGGAAAACTAATTTTTAGCTTGGAAACCCATAAGACACTAAAAAATCCAACCATACCTAAGTAAGCGAGTGCAGTTATGCATTCCATAAAATGATCATTTGCTGTTTATGAAGATACGTTTTGTATGCTCTGAGTAACTGCTTTTATGGAGATACGTTTTTGTTTATGGAGATAAACAAAACATATCTCCGGTTGCAGTTTATGGAGGTACGATATTTGCTGTTTATGGAGATACGCAAATTTATGGACAAATTTGCTGTCTATGGAGATACGTTTTGTATGCTCTGAGTAAAGGCATACTTGATTTACATAGTTTGAATAATTGGGTATTTGGTCATTGACATAAGGAAAACGGTAAATTTACTTTTTCATAATACCAACATGAAAAACGCAACATTTCTCCCTCCCCTCCAACACCCTTCACAATAGATATGATATATCAATATTCAATCGTGCATTTTTCTGAAGTCCCTAGGAATCTTGGGTTTAAACCTAAAATTCTGAGTTTTGGTCAAGGTAGTAAATAGTCCCAAAACACTCCACGCCACACATACGAGTCAGATCTCAACAATCCCAAAACGTTCCTGCAACATGATTAGGACGACTTGTTTGGCAGAAAGAGGATACCAAGAAATGGATTCCTTGTGCCAAGGAAGCAAAGGAAGACCCGAAATCCAAGGTAAGATATTAATTTTGCAGAAGTTCGGGTAAGCTCTGTTAAGGGTCTGGATCTATTCTGACAACATGGTTAAAGCTGTTTGACTGCTTTACACCTCCTTTTATCATGTAATGTATTACCAAATTGAATTGTACTACATTTTGTTTTCTCAATTCCGTAGAAGGAAAACCCAGATCTCTGCTTTTAAGGGCTATATAAATATATATTATATTTATATATGTCGCTCACAAACCTGTCTTCCTTCGTCAGAAGAATAAATATGACTTTCACAATCTGAAGAGTGTGATGACACATTGAGCCCTTCCATTTTGTTACAGAATTCATCAGTTTCCATCGCCACTTCTGGAGGCTCAAAATCACTTTCAGATTTCGTAAGCCGAAGTTGTGATGGTCGAACAATAGGCCTTTCTGGGATTTCGAACTCATGGCTTACTTCTCGCTTACTTCTTTTCCGCTTACCAGGTGTAAAGTTTTCAACAAATCGACCTAGAAAATGATTCAGAAGTATTTACCAGAGACTTGAAATAAAAACATTTTTACCAGATGAAACAAATAAAACAATTACAAATGAAAATAATTACCAAAGACAACAAAATGAAGACATTTTTACCAGATGAAAACAATGAAACAATTACCAGAGACAATTACAAATAAAAACAGTTACTAAAGACATCAAAATGAAAACATTTTTTTCCCGTTAGGCCCATCTTAGGTCTATCCATACCGGATAACCACGATTTTCTAAAGTTTTTGTTCGGTTTTTAAAAAAATTGTGAGTTTTTAGGACAGTACAGCATTGCCGTTATATTTATCAGGATGAAGGAGCCAAACACAACCAAACACACTGTGTGCTGGCTCGTTGTCAGAAGGACGTCCAATCAATAGGTAAGCAACGGTTGAAGGTATGAAGTTGAAAATTTCAGGGGATGATGGAGAGACATCGGAGGGTAACCGGCCCCCTAGCCCTTTGCAGATGTTCCCTCCTCTCATCACAGATCAAAAGTTTGAAAAGGCGATTTTGTTAAAAACGGTCAAAAGGTCTAGTAACTATCCCTCCAGGGATGCAATGCCCCCCAGGGCCAGGATTGTAATTGAAAATAAATAAGTAAAACTAATTAGTTAATTTTAAGAAAGTTCTTAGTTATTAAGTTTATAATTATTTTTTAAAGTTTAATTAAAGTTTAATTTAAAAACAATTATTATCAAGTTTTTAATAATTTAAAAGTTAAATAAATTAGTTTAATTAGTTAATTAAAGAATAATTAGTTTAAATTTAAGAATTTGTTAATTATCTTCTTTTTAAACTGAAACATCAACAATCTTGTTAATTCTCAATGACAACTATACCGGCACTTCCCGGCGTAAGGGCCACAAAATGGAGATCAGCACCGCCAGTTTGGACCTTAAAGATCTAGTGCTGTCACACTTACTTTACTTTCTACTAAAGAAATTCTCGGGTAAGACCAAAGAAAAGGTACCTGTTTGTTCAGAGATTGGAAAAAATTACTGGGTCAACAACTATCATGCAATACAATAAACTAAATGAGTAAAAAAATTCTTTACACCTATATCCGTTTAAGAGAATAAATATATTTCCAATATAGTTACTTTCCCTAAAATAATTTACAAGAAACAAAACGACAATACAACCCATAATATGCTCAAAAATGTTTTACTTAAATATCATATATGTCGCAAAAAAAAGATCAAATTTACTTCCTGGGCCTTGCAACACACATAGACAGAGAACGGAATAATGTATGTTTTTATTCCCGTCCCCTGCCCGTGTCAAGAGATTCCCCGAGTCTTGACACTCGCCGAGTCCACCTAAGTTCCACTACCCATACAATGGGTTAGGTTGACCCACCTTCATTTCTCGGTCCTTTGTCCTCACCCTTTACTCTCTACACAAACTCCTCACGACCAACACTGAATTTATTCAAGTGACCATACTTACCTAGTCAAGTTTCTAAGTTCAGAGCTGAGCTCTACACAAAACCTAAGAACAAGAAGGGAAAAAACACGAAACTGCGGGTTGGGTGGGACATTTATTACGCTCTGCCAGATGATAAATAGATAAAGCTAAAGGTTCAAAAATCAAGAAACGCTACTAGAGCATAACTTCAGGCGATAAATTAATAAAACGCTAATTTAGCTTAATTTTTCAGTTTAAACAGCAAAATACACTAAAAAATAATACCAAACACTTTGAAATATACACAAATGTATAAAGTGTAGAGAGCTTAATACCATTTAAAATTGCAATATTTCGTGCACCTTTCGGCTTACTAAACTCTAGGGCCTGAATTAAAAAAGAAACATTTTTTTTTATGTGAATCACGTCAGATTCATATGCATTTAAAGACCAAAAAAGATACATGATAATATTTGAATGACTTCATGCATTGTATAAAAGATGTTGTCGTTGAAGCTACTGTTACTACGGAACGGCTCGAGGAGAGGAGAGTCCAATAGCCGTTGTACTGTAATAACATGTTATTCAGGATGCATTATTATGTTTGACGTGAGTATGACGTGAAATATTCTCTGTTGTATATCCAATGGCCGGCATTTTAGCTTTATTGAACAACTTATTAGAAATACGCACTGATGCCTTTAAGATGTGCAAAGTATTCCAAAGACCGCCACATATGAGAGTTAGACACATTGGACACATTTATGGACATAATTTTATTTTCTTATTTGTCAACAATTCAATCTCTACTTACCTGAGAACTTTCTGACACCATAATGGGTGCTTTTACGACCAGAGGCACTCCTGGATTCTTTTGGGGTGGCAGGAGTCAAGGGTGGCACAAACGCCGGATCAATAGCCATTCGCTTACATCTTCTTTTCCTTCTCTGCTGAGGTTGTGTTAACTGACTGCCAACTGTTGAATCAGACATTTGAGCACCTATAAATAACAGAAGCCACGCATCTGTACTCTTGAACTTGAACGCAATTAAACATAGCATAGAACAACTAATAGAGTTTCCTTACTTTATTGGCACCTTACTTTATTGAAGAGCAACAGTTTTGCTCTGAAAGTTTTTATTACCTTTTTTTTCCCGTGATCAGAGGCCTTTAGCTTGCAAAAGCTGAGATAAAAAAATTCGAAACATTTTCTTCTGAAATGGTGATTGCAAACGGAGAAGAGAGGAATTATGAAGTTTAAAAAATTCAGTATTTTTTCACCAAATAAATAGCTTTACAAAACTACATGAAACTGGCATAGCTTCACTAGTGAAACTCATAGAAACCATACTGAACACCCCGTAGAGCATGGAAATATCTCCAGTCCCTGTGAGCCTGACATCGAGATTCTGCAACTTTGCTACACTTTCAGAATATAATCCTAAAACGGAGATAGTGACAACACGAATTATTATTTTACACTTTTTCTGACTTTTTACTTTTATTAAATGTCCTGCAATTTTTCACGCCCTGAACCTTCGTGCCCAGAACAAGGCTAAAACATAACTGGATGTAATCGGTCTCATAGGAGAGGAAGGATGGCTAGGGTTTTACTATCAACGCGACTACTAAGAGATTTGCATTCCTCAACCTAACTTGTAGAGAAGTGCAGGCTACTATCCTGGTTGTGTCGTTTGTGTGGCCAGATATTTGTATTCATAAATCAGCAAGGGAATGGTGAGAGGGTCCTTACATTCTTACCATTAGAAGGGATGGTTAGGTCTCAACCACACTTGCTAAGGAGCCAAGAATGCATGAAGTCGTGTTGGAGATGACCGACTCGGGTGGGCGGGGGGAGGAGATGGATCCCCCAGTGCTTATTTTGAGTTTATGCTCAATTTAACGTCCGGGGGGAGGGGGTTTAATTGTCGTCTTCATTAATTTTACCAGACAGGGCTGTTGGGACTTATGAAAGTGTCATTTTAATCCAGTAAATGGAAGTTAAATTCCACCTGGTTTATTCATATGGGATTGGTTTATTCACAAAAATTTAATCAATAAAAAGAACAAAAAGCCATGAGTCACAAGATTCCTAAGTAGTCTCTCTGCTACTCTGTGATTAATTTATCAGATTCCTCCATATAGCCTATGTTACTGCTTACATTAAATCAAGCTTACTTCACCAAGGCATACAGGCTAATAATCAAAGATTTGAAATTCAATGACCAAAAGAATTAACCAGAAAAGACAACATGATAAAAAGACACGCGATAAAAAAGAAAAGTAGTTATCCAAAAACGGTGAGGCAGTATTTTTGCACTTTTCTCACCAATTGACTTTATCCTTAAACATTTCCTCTATAACAATGCGGAAGTATTTTTACTGACAATGTTGGTCCATATTTACATCTATCTTCGGGGATGAAAATAAAATGGACCATCTTTGGTCAACCATCAAAATCGGTTGAAAGTAAGTTGAACATCAAATAGGTATCAAAATAACGCCAGAAATCTATTTAGAATCTTTCTTTTCTATTTTTTATCAGTGATTTCATTTCTTTATTTTTACGCTGAATTATGCTGAAATGACTAGGCCTAGTAGCCTTTGTCTTTCCCCAAGGCTTCGCGTGGATAAATACTGTATATTCACCGTATGAATGATTGATTAGGAATAAATCTTATCTAAAACGATGACGTGAATGCCGCAATGAGTTCCGTGTTCATTTATAAATCGTTAGTTGATCATGATTGTGTCAGAGTCAACCAATTAAAGAACGAACTGTAGCACGTAGCAACCGAAAATATAAAAATGCGTTTAGAAAAAAAAATGTCAAATGAGGAAGAATCGTCATTTGAAGCTGGTTCAAAAATGGCAATTCCTATTTCGGGGATTATAGAGGGAAAATAGCCTTAAACCCTCGAACCTGGCAACGGATCGAAATAAAAATTGCAACCGTTGGAATGAAAATAGCTGAAATTTCCATATAGAAGAATTGTAGTCCCTCATCTTGTGCAGCAACGAAAAACGCCTTTTTTGCCCTCAAAGCTTGCTTTTTCAAATTTTTTTTTTTTTTTTTTATGAGAAATGACATCAGTAACAATCACCAGGAAAGGATTGAAACTCATCACAGCAGATTTTATGGATTTTTGGAGTTGGGGGATAGGGTACCGATCTATCTTTTATGTTTGTGCCTGATATCAATATGCTAAAAGTCAATAACGAGTATTATATGAGCTCTATTGACTTATTTTATCCATTTTCCTCATGTTTTTTGGGGGGCTCTTAAGCACCTCCTGCTGGAGAGGGGGGATCTCATACCCCAGCTTGTTTGACTTAGAAAGCAAAATTGGATGAACGTCTCGTAAAAAAAAAAAAAAAAAAAAAAAAAAAAAAAAAAAAAACCTTTGAATTTAGTATACTTCAGGAATCTATTTAGCAATGATATATCTCCTTTTTTTCTTCATCACTAGTGGGGCACTGAAACAAAGCTACTATGGGAAAGAAAAACAAATGTTTAATTAAAATAAAAAATTGAATAGAAATATTTTTAAAATAAAGAAACGACCGAAAAGTGGACTAACGAAGGTTTAAAAGTAAGTAATTTCTGGATCAGAGGATAAGTTTCTGACACTCACACTCTTGCACAAAATTTGAGTCCGTATTTCCCCTACTTCCTCCACAAACGACTATTTCTGAAATTTCAACTACATCCCCAGCAGTGAGACAAAACAGGGTAGACTCAGCAAAACCACACCTTTGAACACATTCAGCCACGAAGAGAAATTCTGTCACACCAACCCTCTGATCCTTTGAAAACCTTTCGTTACTAGGTTTCAACAAACGATACAACCATGATTGGCGAGCTAAGAACTAGTCTCCTACTTGTCCCATTTGGGAATCCAGACTCGATCCTGTCTCTGTGAGGACGGTAGTTTATGTATTTATAATATCGGTTTTTACCAGAATTGATTGTCAGGTTATGATAGAACTTCCCAGAGAATAAAAGCTAATTTTCATACTGTCGATACTATTCGTCCAAGGTTCCATCACAATTTCCCACCTTTTCATCATCCGACCTTCCCCTGATGTCTACCTGGGGGCTTTGGGGACCTGTATTGTTGTCACAGGAATATCAAGCAGAAGAGCTTTTCAAGACTGACATCCACCAGGAGGGGTAACAGCTAGCAGACAAGTCGTGCCTCTCGAGGATCGTTATGAGGGGGGTAGGTGAGAGCCAATTCTCTTCATAGGATTTCCATCATGAATGGTTGTCTAAGGATACCATAGACCTAGGCGCAAAATGGTGTTTTTCTATGGTTCGCACTAGACCTGAAATATGTGGAAAGGCGGGGGGGGGGGGCAATTCTACCATCAGGATGTGTTGGTAATAGCTACCTAAGGGGTCTACCGGGATATCTAAGGCCTAGGCTCATAGTGATACCTTTTTAGGGTCTGCATTTCATCTGACATCTATGTGTGAGAGGGGTCAAAACATCTTAACATCTCCCTTATTCTAGGCGAGTTAGTAGAATTTCACCAAACCTGGCCAACAGCTACTACTATGGTTTCCGTGTCCGTGATCGACCTAGTCTCTATATGGGAAAAAGGTGACACTCTTGACACATTAAATTGCAAAAAAAAAATATATTTCAACGTAAAGCAAGGAGCAGCATTAAAACTTAAAACGAATAGAGATTATTACGTACGTGAGAGGGCTGCCTCCTCCTCAACCCTCAATCTACACTAAAGTTGGACTTTTTGTAACACATTTTTAAGGAAGACAGCTAAAACACGAGAGCCATCGATTTTAAATGAAAAGTGTTTTCAAAGAACTTTAAGACTCTAGCGTAAAGAACGAGGATTGGGGAGGGGGCAGTCTCCCTCAAATATGTAATAATTTCTCTTAGTTTTAAGTTTTGATGTTGCTCCTTACTTTCAGTTAAAAAAAATATCTGATCGTTTTTTCAAATCAAGCCGGATATCCCCCTCCGTGAAAAATTTACCCCCCCCATATAGAAAGTTACTCCCGCATAAAAATCTCCCATAGAGAATATCTCCCGTGGAAAATACCTCCTCCCACCCGAAACATCCCCTAGATAATTCCAACCCTGTCAAAAATTTCCCCCGGACAATTCCCCTGGAACATCTCCACGTGAAAAATTGAGTAGCGAAAGAGAAAGTAAGAGAAATAGATATATTTTCATTTGGGAATTCTGAAAAATTCCCTTGTTAAAACTTCCCCAAGAAAGTTCCCTCACCATGGAAAATCCCCCCCCCCCAAAAAAAAATGTCTGTTTGAGCATATTTCATTACTTAAAACTCTTTCCCCAGCAGCTGTAGGGAGTCACGTCATCCCCAGAGACATACTTATTGGATCATTCAACTATGCTAAACAAAATGGTTATCCCAGAATTTTGATCAGATGACACTCGGGAAAAAGGGGGTGTGGGAGGGGAGGCTAGTTGCCCTCCAAACTTTTTGATAACTGAAATAGGGCACTAGAACTTCAAATTTCTGTTCGAATAAGCCCTCTCCCAATGTTCTAGGACCATTGGTTTGATACAATCACCCATGGAATAAAATACAAAATAAAAATTAACGGGCATCAGTGATCTTTGGTAAAAAAAAAAAAAAATAGATTACAAAATTACACATGTGTTCAGGCAAGAGCTTGAAATATCTACAGTAGGGTTCTCTTATAAGCTGAAACTATGGTGCTATTTGTATTAAGGTCCCTTGACTTTTGGGGGATGTCTCCCCCTTTTTCGAAAATCACACAAATTTTTTCAGGCTCGTAGGTTATGACTGGTAAGGTTAAACTCAATGAATTTTCTATATTTGGAACCAGCATAAAAAGCTAATTCTTTTTATTTGTTTATTGTTATCAAAATTCTGTGTTTCAGAGTTTCGGTAACTGTTGGGCCGAGTTGCTCCTTATTTTACTTACTTCACTCCAAACTGTTTGATTTTCTTTTGTTTTTTCTTATGAGGGGGATGCCTCAAAAATTATTCAATAGCTTGCTAAACATTTGTCTTTTGGGTCTAGTTCCATTTTTTTTTTTTTTTTTTTTTTTTTTTTTTTTTTTAATTGTGTCTTCACAGATATTTTCAAAAAGAAGTATTCATGGATTACTCTATCATTGCACCTTGCCCATAACACTTATTTCTGGAGTTGTGTAATTTCAAAAAAAAAAAGAAAAAAAAAACATGATCCCATTTGCTACAACATTCAAATATCACTCGGGCACTAGGGGTCTAGTCACTAGTTGGAATATAGTTTCAACAATCATTGATGTCCTATCACTTATTATAACAAGAATAACGAACAGGTTCCGTCAGGAGTGAGGAGAATACTCAGTAATTCAAAGAACTGTCTAAGATACCCAACGACAGCAGTTGAAATCAAAATGACCAGGATATTTGGGACCAAAAGCACGTTTTTTTACTCCCACCTCCGAAGCTGAAAATACGCTCTTTGGCCCCCTCTTCCTTCCACTGCAGGTTCTTTGGAACAATAATAGCATTTTGGCTGACTGAATCATATTATAATAAGAAAAAGATCTAGAAAAAGAGTCTAAGGCCAAGAAAAGAAACAAACAGCGCACATGTTTCGGGAGTTGGCCTCCCGAATAAATGAAGAGGGAGCCCTGGAAATCATATATCAATTTCCACTTCCATTCTCCCCTCGTCTCTCCCTTAGAACTAATTCTGTTTTTATCTGAAGGCTCAACGAGAGTCGGGATGTATTGGCCTTAAAAATACACCTTTTGAGGACTCCATCCCTCCCTCCCTCCCTAACAACAAAAATTAGAGAACTCCATTATAGAGATTTAAAGCCCTTAGCCTATACGCAAATATTCGAACTGTAAAACAGCAGGTAATTTACCTAAGTCAGTGAAATTTCTTTAGACTTCAAAAATATTTCGGCTAGTTAGGGAGGGGGATACCTCAAAGGGTGCATTTTAATGCCAAAACATCCCAACTCTCATTGAATGTTCAGATACATTCAGAATTGGTTCTAAGCGAGACGCGAGGGGAGAGTGGAGATATGGTAAATCTTAGGGTGCGATTTTCATTCAGATCGCTTTAATTTGGGGGTGCTTCCCCCTATTTGGAAAACCAGGCAGATTTCTTCAGGCTCCTAGATTTTTATGAGTAACATAAAAAATTATGAATTTCATGTATATAGAATCTGCATAAAAAAACGATTCTTCTTATGTGTCTATTGATATAAAAATGCCGTTTTTTAGAGTTTCATTAACTTTTGGGCTAAGTTGCTCCTTAATTACAGTTCTAACAATTCTTAATTCTGTATCCACCCCTGGAGCATAGGCCTAATTGAGCATCATAGATTCGGTGTTCGAGCATATTTTCCATTATATTATTTCATGCGTGTAGATTAACTGTTTTACCTATTGTTTTATTTATTCATTGTTAGTAATTTCTGTTCGTTTTAGGTTTGAATAGCCAAATTATTTCACCTTACTTTTTTCTTGTTTTAGATTTTAATACGAATCCTTACTTTTCTTTAAAAATTTATTTTTGTAAAAACGTTTTCTAAAATTATTTGCAAGAAAAGCTTACCTCTAGGTTGCCATGCAATACTTTCATCTGACAATGCATATTCCTGACTATCTTTATCATTCAGACTACTTCTAAAAGGTTCCTCCTTGAATTCTCGACTTTTTTGAGAAAGTGCAGATTTTTCGTCCTCACTAGATGAGTCAACACTGTTTTTACGTGCACTACTGAATTTGTCTACATTTTTTACTGTCAAAACCATTTTCGGGGGTACATTCATATTTTTGAAAATAGGTACAAACTTGAGCTAATCATCAACTTCATCAATACCATCTATTTCGTTAACGAGTGCCTTCTCGAGAATTACTTTGCCTTCTTTATATTTTTGTTGCTCTTCAGTGGCGAATTCATACATCCATCCGAGTTTCTGATCACACCGTTTGCAGGATACGTCTCTCACCATATGACGACCAGTAAGCATTATTCGGTCCTGCACCTCACTGTACTTGATGTTTATAACTTTCCCGAACAGAAAAGCTCTTCCAGTTGCTCCTATAACAAAAAAAAAAAATAATTACAAAATTAATTTTAAAAACACTCTTTCATTCCCCGCCAAGCAAACATACTGAAAAAAAAAGCAAAACCAATAATTCAAAAAGACAGGTTAGGTTTTAATTCTTCCAATTTTAGCTTTTATTGAATTTTATTAATCTTTTAATTTTAGTTTTTCATTGTTTTTTACTTGTTTGTTTTTTCACATTGGCTCTCCGCGTTTCTTTTTGTTTTTTTCTTTGCCCCTTTTTGGCATTTTCCCTTGTTCGTGCTGAAGAAGAGAGGCAATTGTCCTTTCGAAATATTAATCAAAATAGCTTTTTCCACTAGATATATTTCTTAAAGAAAAGTAAAGAACTTCGTTAAACAAAAAATGAGCAAAAATCAAATCAAATAATCTACGAAGCGTAAAACGACCACAAATAAGTATCAATAAATAGATGAAACCCAAAATGAACAGAAATTACAATAAATAACCGAGTCAAACTCAAAACGAGCAGAACTTAACATAAGTTCGGCTCAAAACCCCTATGCCTTCTCAAGGCCAGAACATAATTTGCACTTTACTGAAAAAAATATAAATGTTTTTACTTTTATAACTTAGTAAATCAAATAATATTAACATTTTGATTACTAAATATCAGTATATGTATATTAAACTGACAATACACATTCATTTGAGAATGCAAACCATTTCGATTTTTAATCGAATGAGCCCTTTTTGAAGTTTCTACGACGACGCGTTCCATAAAAACTTTATATGCCCCCAGGGCATAACTTACAACCCTTGTCCTGAGGGCTGGGAGGGGCCTGTCATTCTCAAATACCTAATTTACAGAACTTAAAACTACGTTGAATAAAATGGCTATCTCAAAGTTTTTACTGGATGTGTTTGGGGAAAAGGTGGGCGTGAGAGGGGGGTTAGTTGCCCTCCAATCACTTTCGACTATTGAAAAGGGCAATAGCCCTTTGAATTTCCAATCGATAAGCCTTTTTTAAAGTTTCTACGACAACGCCTTCTATAAAAACCTTATATGCCCCCAGGGCATAACTTACAACCCTTGCTTCGAGGGTTGTGGGGGAGTGTTCTCCTCAAAAACATATATTCTATCTGGAAATCAACTACGCTGAACAAAATAAAAATTTTGATTGGATGTGTGTGGGGGAATGATGAGAGTGGGGGGGGAGGGTAGTTGCCCTCCAATCCCTTTCGATTATCAAAAAGGGCACTAGCCCTTTGATATTTCCAATCGAATGAACCTTTTTTGAAGTTTCTACGACAACGCCTTCTATAAAAACCTTATTTGCCCCCAGGTCAAAACTTAAAACCCTTGCCCTGAGGGTTCTGGGGGAGTGCCCTGATCAAAAACATAATTTTAAAGTGGAACTCAACTGCACATAACAAAATGGCGATCTCAAAAGTGTGTCTGTATTGATTTGGGGGGATGTTGGGCGTGGGGGGCTAGGGGCTCGTTTCCCTCCTATCAGTTTTAACTATTGAAAAGGGCACTAGCCTTTTGAATTTCCAATCGAATGAGCCTTTTTTGAAGTTTCTACGACAACGCCTTCTATAAAAACCGTATATGCCCCCAGGGCATAACTTAAAACCCTTGCCCCGAAGGTTGTAGGGGAGTGTCCTCCTCAAAAACATATTTTCTATCTGAAAATCAACTACGCTGAACAAAGTGGCTATCTCAAATTTTGATTGGATGGGTTTGGGGGAATGATGGGCGTGGGGGGGGGCTAGTTGCCCTCCAATCACTTTCGACTATTAAAAAGGGCACTAGCCCTTTGAATTTCCAATCTAATGAGCCTTTTTTTGAAGTTTCTAAGACAACAACTTCTATAAAAACCTTAAATGCCCCCAGGGCATAACTTAAAACCCTTGCCCCGAGGGTTGTAGGGGAGTGCCCTCCTCAAAAAGATATTTTCTATCTGGAAATCAACTACGCTGAACAAAATGGCTATCTCAAAATTTTGATTGGATATGTTTGGAGGAATGATGGGCGTGGGGGGCTAGTTACCCTCCAATCACTTTCGACTATTAAAAAAGGTACTAACCACTCCAATTTCCAATCGAATGAGCCCTTTTCGAAGTTTCTACGACAACTCCTTCGATACGAAGTGCCCGGGTATGGAGAACAAAAAGAAGAAGAAAATAGAAAAATAAAAAAAACATTGTGCCCACATCGTTCTTTACTTAGGCAGCGTTATCGTGCTGCCTATGATTAGTTTTTTTTTTGTTTTTTTTTTCAGTATTTTTTTTTGGCCTTAAAAACGACCCCATTTTTGATTGCTTCTTCTTTATATTATGGCATGCCAGTGTGGTTTAAGAAATCATCTTCATTTTTCGCTGATGTTTTTATCTTTTTTTTAATTCTCCAGCGACAACATTTCTTCCCAAGGAGCTGTCACCGATCTTATACGTAACCTTACACACTGGCTTACTCATTGGTTTGGCCTGGGTGGGAAAGGGTAATAGAGGATTGTTTATATAATACTTTCCGCATCATATTAAGGCCAGTAAGTATTATATAGGGCAGCAATTCACTGTATTTGATTACAAGTCTAAAAAAAGAAAAAATCTTACAGTTATACTTACTTACTTGGCCAACCACCACCTTTCTAGAAAAATATTGCTCAGCACCCGGCAGAAATAAGTCTTTTGAATTTCAATAGCTGTTAATCAGAAAGATATACGCAGTATTATTTTTCGTAAAATATAGTGAAGAACGGGGAGAATTAAAAACAATTAAGTTCAAAATTATGAAACAACTTGTTGAACCCAGGATGAAATAGTAAAACTTTCGAGATTACCTTTATGAGAATGATGGACATGGTGTGCTGCTACTGATATATCAACCCTCTGTGCTTTTTGTCAGCAGTTGTCTTAAATCATCATGACATCGTCTCTTTCTCTCACTGTAAAAGTCTAAAACCTACTGCGCTGGCGCTTTACTAAAACCGATTTATACTACAAAGATTTTCTTTTGTACTTAATATTGAAAATAAACATTAAAATTAGTGAAAATTTTCAGCAATTAATATCATTATACATCAAATATTCAGTTTAGTTTATAAGTTCTTTTTAAAATTGTTCAAGACCCTTAAATTGTCACCTTCCTTAACTGTAAAAACCTTTTTTAATTTATAAGTTATTTTTAAAATTGTTCAAGACCCTTAAATTGTCACCTTCCTTAACTGTAAAAACCTTTTTTAATTTATAAGTTCTATTTAAAATTGTTCAAGACCCTTAAATTGTCACCTTCATTAACTGTAAAAACCTTTTTTAATTTATAAGTTCTTTTTAAAATTGTTCAAGACCCTTAAATTGTCACCTTCCTTAACTGTAAAAACCTTTTTTAATTTATAAGTTATTTTTAAAATTGTTCAAGACCCTTAAATTGTAACCTTCCTTAACTGTAAAAACCTTTTTTAATTTATAAGTTCTTTTTAAAATTGTTCAAGACCATTAAATTGTCACCTTCCTTAACTGTAAAAACCTTTTTTAATTTATAAGTTTTTTTTAAATTGTTCAAGACCCTTAAATTGTCACCTTCCTTAACTGAAAAAACCTTTTTTAATTTATAAGTTCTTTTTAAAATTGTTCAAGACCCTTAAATTGTCACCTTCCTTAACTGTAAAAACCTTTTTTAATTTATAAGTTCTTTTTAAATTGTTCAAGACCCTTAAACTGTCACCTTCCTTAACTGTAAAAACCTTTTTAATTTATAAGTTCTTTTTAAAATTGTTCAAGACCCTTAAATTGTCACCTTCCTTAAATTTAAAAACCTTTTTTAATTTATGAGTTCTTTTTAAAATTGTTAAAGACCCTTAAATTGTCACCTTCCTTCACTGTAAAAACCTTTTTTAATTTATAAGTTATTTTTAAAATTGTTCAAGACCCTTAAATTGTCACCTTCCTTAACTGTAAAAACCTTTTTTAATTTATGAGTTATTTTTAAAATTGTTCAAGACCCTTAAATTGTCACCTTCCTTAACTGTAAAAACCTTTTTTAATTTATAAGTTCTTTTTTAAATTGTTCAATAACCTTAAATTGTCACCTTCCTTAACTGTAAAAATCTTTTTTAATTTATAAGTTCTTTTTAAAATTGTTCAAGACCCTTAAATTGTCACCTTCCTTAACTGTAAAAACCTTTTTTAATTTATAAGTTCTTTTTAAAATTGTTCAAGACCCTTAAATTGTCACCTTCCTTAACTGTAAAAACCTTTTTTAATTTATAAGTTCTTTTTTAAATTGTTCAAGACCCATAAATTGTCACCTTCCTTAACTGTAAAAACCTTTTTTAATTTATAAGTTATTTTTTAAATTGTTCAAGACCCTTAAATTGTCACATTCCTTAACTGAAAAAAACTTTTTTAATTTCTAAGTTCTTTTTTAAATTGTTCAAGACCCTTAAATTGTCACCTTCCTTAACTGTAAAAACCTTTTTTAATTTATAAGTTCTTTTTAAAATTGTTCAAGACACTTAAATTGTCACCTTCCTTAACTTTAAAAAACTTTTTTAATTTATAAGTTCTTTTTAAAATTGTTCAAGACACTTAAATTGTCACCTTCCTTAACTGTAAAAACCTTTTTTAATTTATAAGTTATTTTTAAAATTGTTCAAGACCCTTAAATTGTCACCTTCCTTAACTGTAAAAAACTTTTTTAATTTATAAGTTATTTTTAAAATTTTTCAAGACCCTTAAATTTTCACCTACCTTAACTGTAAAAAAATTTTTTAATTTATAAGTTATTTTTAAAATTGTTCAAGACCCTTAAATTGTCACCTTCCTTAACTGTAAAAACCTTTTTTAATTTATGAGTTATTTTTTAAATTGTTCAAGACTCTTAAATTGTCACCTTCATTAACTGTAAAAACATTTTTTAATTTCTAAGTTCTTTTTAAAATTGTTCAAGACCCTTAAATTGTCACCTTCCTTAACTGTAAAAACCTTTTTTAATTTATAAGTTTTTTTTAAAATTGTTCAAGACCCTTAAATGGTCACCTTCCTTAACTGTAAAAACCTTTTTTAATTTATAAGTTCTTTTTAAAATTGTTCAAGACCCTTAAATTGTCACCTTCCTTAACTGTAAAAACCTTTTTTAATTTATAAGTTATTTTTAAAATTGTTCAAGACCCTTAAATTGTCACATTCCTTAACTGTAAAAACCTTTTTTAATTTATAAGTTCTTTTTAAAATTGTTCAAGACCCTTAAATTGTCACCTTCCTTAACTGTAAAAACCTTAATTAATTTATAAGTTCTTTTTAAAATTGTTCAAGACTCTTAAATTGTCACCTTCCTTAACTGTAAAAACCTTTTTTAATTTCTAAGTTCTTTTTAAAATTGTTCAAGACCCTTAAATTGTCACCTTCCTTAACTGTAACCTTCCTTAACCTTTTTTAATTTATAAGTTCTTTTTAAAATTGTTCAAGACCCTTAAATTGTTTCCTTCCTTAACTGTAAAAACCTAAAGCCTACTACGTCACTGACGTTTCACTGAAAATGAATTATATTACAAAGATTTTCTTGTCCAGTTCTTACAGCATTGAAAATGAAAATAAAGTTACAGTGAAATAAAATCTTGAACTGATGGATCTTTAAACAATTAATATCATTATATATCAAATATTCAATTTGATTTAGTTTATACTTTCCAAGACCTGTTCAGGACACATAGTTTTCAGTAAAGCGCCATGACGCAGTAGGTTTTAGACTTTTACTGTGAGATAAGGAGTCGATACCCGAACTCTTGTTTGTAGTGACTTTTGTTCGTTTCAAGCTTGATTTGCATATTCAATTTAAGTTTCACTCTTTTTAAGATTCATTTACATTAGTATCTATTGTATATTTGTTTGGATTGATTCTTTATTTAATTTCTGTTCGTTTTGGGTTTCATTTTTACTTCAATAGCAAAATATTTTTTTTTTCGTTTTAATCTTTATTTGCATATTAAATTTAATAATAAATAGCTTTAACATTTATTTATTCATTTATATTATTACTTGTTGAATGTTTTTTGCTATGATTGTTTAATTAATTTCTGTTCGTTTTGAGTTTCATTTATTCTGTAATAGTAATTTCTGGTCGTTTTGAGTTTGAATCTTAACAGGTATTTGCATCTGATGATCTTAAGTTTAAAATGGCCTTTAGCCTACTGTTCTTTGAAGAACTTCCTTTTCGGAAAGTTTTATTTTAATTAATTTTTGTTTGTTTTTGATTGCAAAAAGTTTCAAGTTTTCAAAAATATCTTATTTCAAAATCAAACTTTTTTTCAAAATCAAATGTTCATCAAAATATCAAACCTAGTATTAAAGTAACTAGGTTTGTGTCCACCTCGGAGTTTTTATTATCTGATGTTTGAACTACTTTTAACAAAATGGCCATATCAAAATTTTTATCGAATGGGTTTGGGGGAAAAGGGCGTGGGGTGAGGGGGGGAAATTGCCCTTCGATCTCTTTTGACTCTTTAAAAGTGAACAAGAACTTTCCATTTTCAATCAAATGAGCCCACTCTGAAGTTTATACGAGCATCCCTTCTAAAAAAAAACCACATGCACCCAGGGCATAACTTAAAACGCCTGTCCCGTGGCCCTGGGGGGTTTTGTCGACCCGGAGCTATAATATCTGATTTTTGAAACTATTTTTAACAAAATGGCCGCCTCAAAATTTTTTCCGGATGGGTTTGGGGAGGAAAAAGCAGTGAAGTGGGAGGGGCTAGTTGCCCTCCGATCTCTTTTGACTCTGAGAAAGTGAGCTAGAACTTTTAGTTTTAAATCAAATGAGCCCTCTCTGAAGTTTAAACGAGCACCTCTTTCATAAGAACTTATGTACAGCACCAGGGCTAAACTTACAACGCCTGCCCCCCTGGCCCTGCGGAATTGTGACGACACTGGAGTTTTTGTTATCTAAGCTTTTAACTATTTAAAAAAAAATGGCTATCTCAAAATTTGTATCAAAAGGGTTTGTGGAAAAAAGGGCATGGGGAGTAGGGATAGTTGCCATCCGATCTCTTTTGACTCTTAGAAATTGAAGTAGAACTTTCAATTTCCATTCAAATGAGCCCTCTCTGAAGTTTATATGAGCATCCCTTCCATAGAGAGAGAGAAATTCATTTTTATTAAATATCAATATTCACAAAAAAAAAAAAAAACAGACCTACCACGTGAAAATCTATACAGATTTGTTTGTGGCAGGACTCACTATTTTACTCACTCATATATATATTGAAAAAAACTTACTCGCTTATATAATGGGAAAAAAAAAATAATAATAATGCAATCATATAAATAAATAAGAAATAAACCTCATGGGAACCGCGAACCAATCCTTACTCAAGACAGAAGACAGAATTCAGCCCCCCCCCCTCAGCCATCCCTATTCATTAAGAAATTCTTTAATCTATTTTTAAAAGAGGACACACTCTCAGCAATCCTAGTGCTTTCCGTAAGACTGTTCCATACCGAAACACCCACATGCCTAAATACAAAACTAGACCTAGCAGTGTGTCGTCTCTCATGTACTAGGTCCGCAGAATTCCTTGTATCATAAGAATAGTACGCAGAATTCGATGATAAAGCATCGCAAAAATAATTAGGTGCTAATTTATTTAAACAGTGACGCACAAAAATACCGGTCTGATATTCCCTAAACTGCCCAGCATTTAAAATATTAAAATGGTGATAACAATCCATTGCACTTTCACAATTTTCAGAGTCATCGAGCAGGCACAGTGCTTTATTCTGCATAATTTGTATCCGTTTAAAATTTACAACAAAATTACTAGCCCACACATAACAACCGTATCAAACAGTTCGTGGTAACGAACTGTAAGTAAGGAGCGACCCGGCTCAATGGTAACCGAAACTCTAGAAAACGGGTTTTTGATACCAATAGATATATCAAAAGAATCAGATTTCAATGCTGATTTCAAATATATAATTTTCATCAAGTTTAGTGCTACCCGTCAAAAGTTACGCTCCTGAAAAAATTTGGCTGATTTTCAAAAAAAGGGGGAAAGACCCCTTAAAAGTTATAGAACTTTAATGAAATTCACACCATCATATTCACCGTATCAGAGAACCCTTCTGTAGAGGTTTTAAGCTCCTATCTACAAAAATGTGGAATTTTACATTTTTTGCCAGAAGAATGATCACGGATACGTGTTTATTAGTTTTTTGTTTGTTTTTTTTCTTTCCAGGGTTGATCGCATCGACCCAGGGGTCCTAGAATAACGAGGGATGACCCATTCGAACAAGAATTAAAAGTTCTAGTGCTCTTATTAAGTGACCAAAAAAAATGAAGGGCAACTCGGCGCCCTCCCACGCTCATTTGTTTCCCAAAGTCACTTGATCAAAATTTTGAGATAACTGTTTTGTTCAACATGGTCAGAAATATGATAAATATGTCTTTCAGGGCGAATTAACCCCCCGAAGTTCCCAGAGGGAGGACTAAAAGTTATTAACTTTACCAAATGTTAAATGATAGTATTGTTTTTTGGTATGTTTAAATATGTTTTATGGAGGTTTTTTTTCTGTTTGGGGTAGTGAAGGTTGGGTTGGGTGTTTTGTTGGGGGATATGTTAATGAAGGAAGTTTTAATGGGGGAAGGGAAATTTCCATGAAGGGGGTGCCGGACTTGCCAGCATTATTTATTGGTTATTGGGAAGTATACAACCATTTTCAGGAAGGATTTTTTCTGGAGGGGGGGGCTAGAGGAGGGGGTTACTCTGGAGAATATTTCCGTGGAGGATGTTTCTTTGGGGTAAGGGAAATTTCTATGAAGGGGGCGCCGGATTTCCAAGCATTATTTAAGAAACGATCAGAAATTAAATAAAAAAAAACAAGTTTTTTCAACTGAAATGTAAGAAGGAATATTAGAACTTAAAACGAACAGAAATTATAACATATGTGAGGGGGTTCTCCCCCAAGTCAGTACCTCGCTCTTTACGCTACTGTTTTTTTTTAGTGCTTTCATAAGAGCTATCTATTCTAATTAAACGGCCTTTGTGATTCAGGGGTTTCTGAATCACAATTTTTTTTAACTTTTAACGTAAAGAGCGTGGTATTGACTAAGGGGAGAACCCCTTCATATAATTAATAACATATACGTAATAAAAAAAACAATAAAAAAACAAGTGATACGGCTCAATAGTAATCGAAACTTTTAAAAACAAAATTTTGATGTCAATAAATGTATCAAAAGAATGTGTTTATAATGCTGATCCTAAATATATAAATTTTATTAAGTTTAGTATTACTCATCAAAGGCTACGAGCCTGAGAAAATTTACTCGATTTTTTAAAGAGGGGGGAAACATCCCCTAAAAGTGAAAGAATTTTAATGAAAATCACACCGTCAGATTCAGCGTGTCAGAAAACCCTATTACATAGGTTTCAAGCTCATATCTGCAAAAATCTGCAACTTTGTATTTTTTGCCAGAAGAAAAATATACGAATATAGAAGTTAGTTACGTAAGTTAATTTGTAAAGACATCCATTTAGCAAAAGAAAAGTAAAATTTTTATACAAATAAAAGCTGCATTAACTAAAAAACGATCAGAAATTAAATAAAAAAAACAAGTTTTTTAAACTGAAAGTAAGGAGCGACATTAAAACTTAAACCGAACAGAAATTAGTCCTTATATGACCGGGGCGGCCCCCGCCTCACCGCCTCGCTCATTACGCAAAAGTTTCACTCTGACTCACAACTTTATTTTATTTAACAATAAAAACTTGATCGTAAAGAGCGAGGCGTTGAGGAGGGGACAGCCCCTTTCATATACGGAATAATTTCTGTTCGTTTTAAGTTTTAATGTCGCTCCTTACTTTCAGTTTAAAAAACTTGTTTTTTTTATTTAATACAATGTAAGGATGAATAAGTGAACTATATAAAATTTTCAAAACTGAAACAGGAAAAACATGTTTAAATCTACGAATCGGCCCTAAGCCCCGCGCAACTTTCACTGATACAATTCCACTATGTCTTTTCCAATTTAAATTACAATCAATCTGAAAACCAAGATACCTTGTATCAAATATCTGCTTAGTCTCTGTACCATTAAAATTAACCAAACCGAAAACATTATCAATAACTCCAGTACGACTAAAAATCATGTAATTAGCTTTACTCACATTCACTGATAAGCAACTAAGACTAGTAAAAATATGCAGGTCAAGTAGCACTTTATTTGCTTTTGGAACAAGCTCAAAGCTTGTTGCTTGGAACAAGAACCATAAGAACCAGATATGCCACCAGGGCTTAACTTGCAGTGCTTGTCCCTGGGCCCTGAGGGGTTGTGTCGACACAGGAGTTTTTGTAATCTGACCTTGAACTATTTTTAACAAAATGGCTATATCCAATTTTTATCGAAGGCATTTGGGGGAAAAGAGGCGTGAGGGAATAGTTGCCCTCTGATCTCTCTTGAATCTTAAAAACGGAACTAGAACTTTGAATTTCCAATCAAATGAGCCCTCTCTGAAGTTTATACGAGTATCCCTTCCATAACAGCTATATATGCCTGCCAGGCATAACTTACAACTCCTACCAGGACCCGTCCTGAAGGATTGTGTCGACCTAGGAGTTTTCGTTATATGATCTTTGAACCATTTTGAAAAAAATGGTTCTCAAATTTCTTATCGGATGGGTTTGAGGAAAATAGGGAGTGGAGGGGATAGTTGTCCTCTGATCTCTTTTCGTTATATGATCTTTGGACCATTTTGAAAAAATGGCTCTCAAAGTTCTTATCGGATGGGGTTGAGGAAAATAGGGCGTGTAGGGGGGGGGAGGATAGTAGCTCTCTGATCTCTTTTGATTCTTAAAAAGTGAACGAGAACTTCCAATTTCTAATCAAATGAGCCCTCTCCGAAGTTTATACGAGCATCCCTTCCATAAGAGCCATATATGCCCCCAGAGCATAATTTACTACGCCTGCCCTGGGGCCCTGGGAGGTTGCGTCGACATAGGAGTTTTTCTTATCTGACCTTTGAACTATTTTTAACAAAATGGCATTCTCAAAATTTTTATCAGATGGGTTTGGGGGGAAAAGGGTGTGTGGGGGGGGGGGCTGTTTGCCCTCGGATATCTTTTGACTCTTAAAAAGTGAACTAGAACTTTCAATTCCCAATCAAATGAGACCTCTCTGAAGTTTATACAAGCATCCCTTTCATAAGAACCATACACGCCCCCAGGACAACACTTACAACGCCTACCCCCCAGACCTTGGGGGTTGTGTTGACACCGGAGTTTTTGTTATCAAATTTTTGAACATTTTTTTTAAATGGCTATCTCAAAATTTGTATCAGATGGGTTTGGGGAAAAAAGGGCGTGGGGGGGGGCTAGTCGCCCTTCAATCTCTTGACTCTTAAAAAGTGAACTAGAATTTTCAATTTCCAATCAAATGAACCTTCTATGAGGTTTATACAAACATCCCTTAAATAAGAACCATACATGCCTTCAGGGCAACTTTGAACGCCTTCCCCTGGGACCTGGGGGGAGGGATGTATTGACACCGGAATTTTTTTATCCGGCCTTTGAACTATTTTTAACAAAATGTCCATCTCAAAATTTACATCAGATGGGTTTGGAAAAAGAAGGCGTGGGGTGGCTAGTTGCCCTCGGATCTCTTTTGACTCTAAAAAGTGAACTCGAACCTTCAATTTCCAGTCAAATGAGCCCTCTCTGAAGTTTATACAAGAATCCCTTTCATAAGAACCATATATGCCCCAGGGCATAACTTACAACACCTGCAACAAGGCCCTCGGGAGTTGTGTCGACATCTTATTTTTTGCTATCTTACTTCTGAACTATTTTTAACAAAATGGCTATCTCAAAATTTTTATTGGACGCGTTTGGGGAAAAAGGGGCGTGGGGGGGGCTAGTTGCCCTTCAATCTCTTTTGACTCTCAAAAACTGAACTAGAACTTTCAAGTCCCAATCAAATGAACCCTCTCTGAAGTTTTTAAGAGCATCCCTTCCATAAGAGCCATATATTCCCCCAGGGTCTAACTTACACCGCCTGTCAGTAACTTACAACGCCTTACAACGCCTGTCATCGATCCAGCCCCTGAGGGGCTGTATCGACCCCGGAGTTTTTGTTATATGGTCTTTGAACTATTTAGATAAAAATGGCCATCTCAAAGTTCTTATTGGATTAGATTGAGGAAAAAAGGGCATGGAGGGGGGCTAGGTGCAATCCGATCTCTTTTGACTCTTAAAAAGTGAACTAGAACTTTCACTTTCCAAACAAATGATCCCTCTCTGAAGCTTATACAAGCATCCCATTCATAAGAACCATATATGCCCCAAGGGCATAACCTACAACGCCTACCCCCGGGCCCTGGGAGGTTGTGTTGACACCGGGGTTTTTGTTATATGCTTTTTGAACTATTTTTAACAAAATGGCTATCTCAAAATTTTTATTGGATGCATTTGGGAAAAAAAGTGTGTGGGGGCAGCGGAGGGCTGGTTACCCTCCGATATCTTTTGACTCTTAAAAAGTGAACTAGAACTTAAATTTCCGATCAAATGGGCCCTCTCTGAAGTTTATACAAGCATTCCTTCCATAAGAACGACATACGCCCCCAGGGCATGACTTACAACGCCTGCCCCCGGGTCCTAAGGGTTTGTGTTGACACTGGAGTTTTGTTATATGATCCTTGAACTATTTTTAACAAAATGGCTATCACAAAATTTTATCGGATGCATTTGTCGAAAGAAGGGCGTGGGTGGCTAGTTACCCTCAAATCACTTTTGACTCTAAAAACGGCACTAGAACTCTCGATTTCAAATCGAATGAACCCCCTTTGAAGTTTATACCACAACCCCTTCTATATGAAGTGCCTCTGGAAAAGTCGCTGCCTATGATTGCACTCCCCCATTTTTTGTATTTGAGTCCTTTTTGGAGAATTTTCCAGAGTGCAATAAACGTAAACTTCGATCTGTTCTCTTTAAGTATGCTACGTTTTCTACTTCGTCTCCCACTTTGGTCCCGAAATTCTTTTCTTATTAGGAATTTCAATATAGCAGACCCAACTTCAGCCATCCTTAATCAGATCTCAAAGTTCAATAATAATGTTAAAAGGCATCCGGGGTTTGAAATCCTCCACCAGTAGAACTCAGTGTGTTTTTGTTTTCTCTATGGTTTAACCAGTATTTTCTTGCTAGTGAGTATTACATTGTGCCTAAAACTTAAATTTTTATGTATTTTGTATTTGTTGTGTTTATTTGTCTTATTTATCTTTTTCTTGTATTTTTATGCACTCCGTCTCTTTTATTTGATTTTGATGGTTAATAAAATATTATTATTATTAATAAAACATTGCAGCCATATGGCCTTTACTATAGGCAACGCTATAGCGTTGCCTCTGATTGGCATACTAACATTTCCTGGTCTGCAAAAAACGATCTAGATAGGTTTATTTTGGGATACTTGTTTAGAGCCTTCATTTTCGAAAAATATGTTTCATAAGAATGATATCAGCGGGGCGATTGTATCAGGCCTATGGTTCTATAAGATTGAGAGAGGGCTCATTAGTGATATCATGCAAAATTCTCATTCAAATTAAATTGCCTAAATAAGGATAACACAGGAGAAAGTTTAGAAGTATATTTTTCAGCTGTATGTTCTGTAATAAATAGGATCAACTCTACTACTAGTAAAAAAAAATTAAAATATTTTAATATTACTAAGTTTAAAATTGGAAGAAGCAGGACATGTTGATTGGATAAGAAAAATACAGGAAGAGTTTCCGATTGTATATTGATGCAAGAACCCAGATTAGTGGTTGAGGAAAATACTATATAGCCTAAGGTTCAAACAGTAGATAAACAAGGCCCTGAGTAGTATTTGGTCTTTGTAAGTTCACGTTTACCCAGTACTTTGGGACAGGCCAGATCTCTTCAATTGTAAGTGTTAATTATTGATGTTTGTCTTGTTTATAAATCCTAATTCGAGCTATATTCTTGTTGTAATCCTTAAGAAAATACAGAATGCATCATTAATGGAAGTATCAGGAATGCCATTCAAGACACAATTTTAAACAGAGTGAACAATGCAGTGTTGCTCAATTGGCCAATGAGACAATCTAACTTCAAAGTAACAGCTTGTTTTTGTCACTCATTTCTACAGCAATGACTGAAGGGAAGAGAGGTTTTGTGCTTGAACACAGTGAATGATTTAACTGGAATAAAAAATGCAAAGCAAATTATTAAACTATGCTTCAATTTTGGATTCAACTTGAATAATTTAGTTGGAACTGGATTGGATAGATGAAGCGTCTTGGCTGGTTTGTAGAAGGGAGGTCAAGCAGATATGCCAAAGCAGTATTCACTTGCAATTTACACACATTACACTTACTACTGTTTAAAGATTGTTCTGCTGAAAGTCCAAATTAGATCTAATTTAAAGTTTTTATGGCTATTCTCTAGAAGTAGATGTTTGTTTTTTTACCCTTCCCCATGAGCCCTTAACTTCTCTACTGCCATCTGTTTGAGGCAAAATCTGCTTTGCTCTTGTAAAATTCAAAGGGTCAAAAGACAAGATGATGGGTCATTTTCCTAAATCTTTTCCCTACTGCAGTTTGGGTACTGAAAAATTATGCCAAAGACCAGTCCAACCCAGATCTAACAGCAAAAACTAATTGCCTTGTAAGAGCTATGATTGATTGATGGAATTTTTCAACTCTGATGTCATTTTTGGTCTCTCCAGATTTGATTAAATAGGAAAAGACCTTTCAATTGACCAAATACTGCACAAATTAAGATTTGGATTTTTCATCCCCCCTCTGACCTTGAACAGGGTGGAAATGGGGTACTAAGTGATGGAATTTCCCCAATTATGATGTCATTTTCAGTATCTCCAGACTTGTATCAATAGGAAACGGCCTTTCAATTCGGAAAATATTACAGAAATTTAAACTTGAGATCCCCTCCCCCTTTTTCCTGGAAAAGGAGGTATTTCTGTACAACCAATTTCAGGTAAGTTATTAAGTAAACTTTTCTGAAGATTTAGGTGCCAAAAACATTTTTGTAGCTCATTTGCCAAGGTTTGGCCTTTTTCTCTATTTTCAAATGTACTAATTGCTTCCTTTACATATGTCACATTGACCCCTTTAAGTGACTCCTTGTTTTGCATTAGAAAATGGTTACAAAAAATTCTGAATACTAACTTTGACTAAAATGTATGTATTACAAATAAGGACAGTATGAACCTATCTTGGATATAAAGTTGATAAATTGGAAATCATATGGGAATGGCTGATGATTGGAAACATGGTAGTGAAGATTGGCTGACTATAATCTAGAAAATGTTTTGTCAGTCAAACTTAACCAGAACTTATCCTTACAACCTAGCCTATTTGAATACAATTATCCTTACAACCTAGCCTACTTGAATACAATTATCCTTACTTATCCTTATAACCTAGCCTATTTGAATACAAATATTCTACTTCACTACACTTGCCTTAGGTTGAATCTATCTATGATAGGATACAGTATGTTTATGATTAATAGTAATAATTTATGTAAATATGGAGACCTTTCTTTTACTGAGCTATGAATTATGTGGACAAATCACTTGATGGCTTTTTCATGCATTTTCTGCTTTACTCAGAAATTTAATTTTAAGCCCTTTATGAAACCTTAAACAAAATACATTTTTCTCTAATTGCTGGCTATTGAAAAGGGTAAGGATATTTGTTTATAACTTACTAAAGCAATTATTATATTTAGAAAGAGCATAAAAAAGACATCAAGTGGTATATTCGTGTAATTCAAAGCCCAGTAATAGAAAGGTCTCCATATTTCTTACACCCTTTAAAGACTCTTAAAGACGACACATTTTTTGCTAATGTTGTGCTATAGAAAAAGGTTAAAATATTGTTTTAAAACTTACTATTTGATTATAAATCAATTTTTTTAAATTTATATAATCCACAGGCATTGATCTTTCATAATCTGATTGGATAAACAATTTTAAAATTAATTTTACTATTTCATGGCCTAACAGAAGAAGAAGGCATACAGTGAACAGTAAACATGGCAAAACTGATATGAATTTTTTTATCCAATTGGATTGTGAAAAATCAGTGCCTGTGGATTATAAAACTTTAGTAAAATAGAAATATGATCAAATAGTAAGTTTTAAACCAATATTTTATCTCTTTTCTATAGCCATAAATAAAGGAAAAATGTATCATTTTTATGGGTCCATAAAGGGCTCAAAATTGAATTTCTGAGTAAAGCAATTATTGTATTTGGAAAGAGCATAAAAAAGGCAGGAAGTGGTATGTTCATCTAATTCATAACTCAGTAACAGAAAGGTCTCCATATTTACCACAATTTTTTTTTTCAAAAAAAAACTGACAAACAAAATCAATCAGTAGTATACCAACAGCATTACTTGGAAGGGTGTGCTACTAACAAGAAAATAATAACAACAACAAACATATGGTATAAGGAGTTAGAAGGTGAAACCATGTTGACTACTGAGAAATAAAAACATGAGCAAAAAAACACTCAATAAAACAACATAATGTCATGATCAAAAACCAACAAGATTCAAATACTTTGTTCTAACTAAAAGATCCCCTGTCCAAGATTAGGTCTAATCTTCTAAGTTAGGCTCAAGAATAAAATGCATGTCCAAGATTAGGCTCCACTGTTGATAATCTGTTGACTAAATCGCTACTGTTGAATATGGCTAAAATATTTAAGCTAATCACATGCCTGGTATCTTGTCCTGCACTGGTATCTAGGATCATTGCTTTTCCTGAGGCCAAAATAGTTTCAACGATTTAAAGAACATGAAAATTAGAACTTGGAATGTTACAATGTTAAAAAATGAATATCATGTCAACATTTTGATTGACAAATTCAGACAATTCAAACTGGACTTATTAGGAGTTAAGTCTTGCTTAGGCTGGGAAGGTATTAATTATAGAATACTAATTGCTCATTTTCTGACTAAAAAGTTTAGGGTATCAGTTATAGTAGTATGTGCCCCTGTAGAACTGACTGATGAAGATACTAGTGACTCAGATGAATTGTACTAACAGGTACAGGAGCAAATAGACAGGGTCCCAGGTAGAAATATGATGTTTTTACTAGAAGAATTTAATACCCCAGTTGGTAGAATTAGGGATGGATAGTATTCTAGCCTAGGTAAATCTGGTGTAGGGAAAGAACACAATAATGAATACAGACTGCTGCAATTTTGTAGGTATAACAATCTAGTTATAACCAGTATAATGTTTGGTCATAAAATGGCTTGTAAGTTAACATGGTATGCATGTGATGGTAAGACAGCAAACCTTATTGATTATGTTAAAGTAAACCAAAGACTGGCAGGTTCAATACAAGATACTAGGGCATATAGGAGTGGTGTTATTGATGTTAAAAGTAAGGATCACCATCTAGTAGTCTCTAGGGTTAATTTAAAGCTGAAATATTGGAAGGGTAACTACCTCCCAGGAAGTTATGTTGTGGATGAGAACTTGAGAGAAACTTTCCAGGAACAGTGGAATACTAAACTTTAGAGTTTAAAATTTTACAATTTGGAAGATGGTTGGAATAATTTTAGAAAAACAATTTGTGAAGTTGCTGATGGTATCTTAGGGAAGAAAGTTAAGACTGCAGCTAAGAATATTAGTGAAAACGCTTTCTGTTTAATAGAAAGAAGAAAGGACTTTTACAAGAATTATCTGAGTGATAGATCATATTAAAACAAATGAATGTAAAG